>NC_062518.1:34588639-34743639 GCF_022655615.1 Tachysurus fulvidraco
TTGTCCTCTCCCTCCTCTTTTTAACATCTTCCTCTTTTACTTTGACCAGCTTGGGAAAATACTTTGCCTTTCTAAGTCCAAAAAAGGCTTTGGATATTCCATAAGAGGCAAAACAGAGAGGAATCGCAAGGGATGACAGAGACTAACACAAACATTAACTCTGCCACTAATGAGAACCAAGAGCAGAAACACAATTCTGTGTCGAATATTCCCTGCAGTCCCATTCTTACTAAACTCTATGGTCTGTGTGTCAGCATTTGGCCATTCAATCAGACTGTGATGGAGCTACATAGCCTGTTTTCCTTCCCCCAACAGAACAGCAGTTGTTTAACAGCCTGTCTAATGTCCAACGCATTCACTTCTCTGTCCAGACCACTTTCCCGGAACCAGATTAAAAGCGCACAAACTACACCAGCTTCCACTTTTTAAACATCTATTAGGAGCAAGGCTTCACCAACATGCGTTTTTATGAAACCACATTATTTCTAGGTCCTCATAATACCATAAGCAATTACATATACTTCTACTGTCTTCTTAAATAATATATTAAGATACAATGATATATCAATCCTTAGTAATAAAGGCATCATTTAATCAAATGCTGGTGGCATAGTAACAGATGATGAATGAGCCAAACTCTCCTGGACAAGGAGTAGGTTATCTGTCTGTTGATCACTGAAACTCTTTAGCCTAATAGACTAAAAGACCCTTATTCAGTTGAGCACAGCGTGTTCTGTTATGTCTGTAAAGCTTTGTCAGCATTATATAAAGAATAAAACACGATTCTGCATTCAGGTAAAGAAAACAGACAATTCATGAAGTAAACATTATTTAAAAATGAACGAATGACAAATTTATCCCATTAGAGTTACATTTAACAGGAACTGCATTGAATTTTAGTTCAATGCATTTTTCTTGTTATAACAGCAATAATAATTGTTATAATAGCAATACATTCACTTCATTAATAACATATCTGTCGTGAAGACTTTTGTGTGTTTAAAGGACAGCTTTATCTCTGATGGACATAAAGTGTTAACACTGGAGACTCCTTCTAGTATAAAATGACTATTAATATAAACATGCATTAGTATAAACATAAGTTCAAAGTGAACCGATGAACTTAAAGAACTTAACAGTGACAGAAACGACCACACGGCAGGAAGTCAAGCCGAAAGAAAAACTTACTGATTACGTTCCACATCTAGAATCAGCTCCAGATCTGCTGCTGAGACAAGAATCTGTCCTCTCTCTGGAAACGGATCCTGCACGCAGACACGGTGAGGGACATACATTGGTTTTGTGTTAACATTCATAACAGATTCAACATCATGCATGATGGAATGATGTTTGTCACTTTACAGTACAAGCTGTCACATTATCTTCACAGTAGCTTCAGTCTTTATTTATCGGAAACGGCTGTATTGTGTTGTGCTACAGTTATTCGATGTTTCTCATTATTCAAGAAGCTGCTGACCCAGACAGTGATTTGGTCAAGAGTCAACAGCCAAGGGATGAGCAGATACAGTACACATTATGTATGTGAAGCCTATAATAATGTGCGTGGCTCAATAAGTTCTAAAAGCGTTGACAGACTCATTCATTCGGATGTGCATTAAGGACGAGACATGTTTGGAACTGGCTTTGACTGTATAGAGGGGAAAAACTTGACTGTTAATGGCTGAAAAAAGATTCACAAAAGTTCTAGTTTACATAATTATATATTAATTAATTACTTTTTATCGATACATAAATACAATTAACTCTGTGAAACATCCATGAACCTAGTTAGTTCCTGATATTTTCCTTGTTGTGACAACAATTAAAAGTCGCTTCCTCATCTGTAACTCCTCGGGTTGGAAGAAGAGCTTTATGTCCGACTACTACAAAGTGGTAACACTAGAGACTCCTTCCAAAATCAGGTCCACCAAGCAATGCCTGTGAATTAGCTGTTACTATAACATGATAATATAATATAATATAATACAATATAATATAATATAATATAATATAATATAATATAATATAATATAATATAATATAATATGCACATTATAACTCATTTTCTGTGAAGTAGCTCTTGGATGAAATGTATAGAAATATATACTAGAAATATATTTATGAGTGAAGAGGAATATGGATGGGTAGCAGAACGGCCTGTCAATTATGAATAAAGTGCAATTGTATGAAGTTGTTTGCGATTTTAGTGCAATACACATGCTGTTGGATGTTATGTACATCTGAAAGCAGATACAACAATATTCCTGTTGGAATAATTGTTTTGATTCCATAGATAATATTGTATTCCAGTTAACATTTACACTATAAAGGGAGCAACTAAATATGCTCCAATGATGTAATTTTCAATGCACTTTAATAATACTCGCTGGTCTCCACCTGCTCTGAACTAAGACATGTTGGCAGCAGTGATGTGCAGATCCAGAGTACTCAAAATCCACAAAGAGAATGATGTGTTAACTAAGTCATCCAGAACAAAACAAAAGTGTCCCTTTCCAGGCTAAAATGCGTTTCTTTTAGTGCCAGCAAAACACTTAAGCTCAGACATTATGAAAAGAAAAGCATGGGGCTGTAGCCAACACATGAGCCCTAGCGGCTAGCTTTTTGCTCCTGTTTGCTCTATATGCACTGCATGTGGTTAGCTGTGCTAGCTGATAAAAAAGAGTGCCTTTGAGTAGGAGGCTGAGCGTTTTCATCAAACATGTATCCGTTTTCCAAAAACCCACCATCAATAGACAAGCCTCCCCCTCCCCTGTTCCCCCTCCAGCCTTCCAGTCTAAAGTGAGATACAACAGTGGTGGAGAAAAATGCTCTCGGGCCAGCAACAAGCAAAATGCCCAGAACGTTCTATAAACAGGCTCGGTATAGACATTTAGATATAATGGAGCTGTGAGGAAACAAGGATGAGTCTGTACACGTTTTTATGGACATCTAGTATGTCGGGTATTCACGGTATGTTCATGTCTGTGGTGCTTGTAGCCGCCTATATCAAAGATATTCACGTAATTTCACATTTAATTTTGAGTCAGATTCATTAATTTTTCACTGGCTACATAACTACGAGAACTTTGATCAGTCCTTGGCCCAATGATTAATATTGAGAAACAAAATTAATGTCAGTTTAATGCGCAGCAAATGCACGTCTGTACATTTAGATCTAAGCGAGAATATTACTGAATGAAGAGCATGGCTGTGTGGGATAAGAGGAGAGGAGATGAAGAGGCCTCGAGAGCAATTTGCAGCTTGCCGGCTGAAGAAAAAGGTTGAAATGGAGAGAGAGAAGCCCTTTCCTTAAGCATGCAAACACTTAGTGAATCTGAGAGCCTCGCTGAAGATGGAAAGAGAGTGGGGGGGGGGGGGGGTGGAACGGCAGAGGTGAAGGCTGATATGTGAGACGGAGATTGTGAGAGGGTATTAAGGATAAAGAGAAATTTGGAAAGGAGAGCAGGAGACTACAATGCAATATTCTTTCATGTAGAAGTCAACTCCAGAAATATTGGCACCTTTCAAAAATGATATTTATAGAACAATATTATAGAAAATCATAAGCAATTACAGACAGTACTCTATTTTTCTCTAATAAAATCAAATCTCATATGAAACTTTTTATTAGAACTTTTTTCCCCCTCAGATACATGCTGCAAACTGCATCCATAATGAATATTCAAAATAATCACACAATTTGGCCACAAACACCATCTGCATTTTTGGCAAAAAGAGCCATTATCCATGTTGGTTGTCACGAACGAGGGATAAACCAGACCCAAACGCAGGATGGTGAAATAAACAGGATTTAATAACAAAAGAACACTAAACATGACACGGACTAAAGACAAGACAAGACAACAGTGGATTCCGCACTGCACAAGGCAACGTGGCACAGTTAAATAAACAGGGTAATCACAATGGGAAACAGGTGCGTGGAAACGTTAGGAGCAGACAAGGGCGGGGCAGACACGTGACGAAGAACATAAACACATGCACGTGGCCAACGTCCGGGCTGAGTCCTGACAGGGGGGCGAGGCACACGGCGAGACAGGTGGTGGGAGCGAGGCACACGGCGGCGCAGCCAAAGAGGGCCGAACGACGTCCACAGCCGAGCTGAAGGGCCGAGCGACGTCCACCACCAAGCTGAAAGGCTGAGCGCGAACCCCTGCACGAGTCCAGAACAGCAGGAGGGGGGAGGGCAGGAAAAGTCCTCCACCATGGGACAAACAAAATAAATAAATAAACAAAATCCACCTAGGGCTAAACATACGGGCCTGCAACACCCCCCGCGGACAGGAAGTGGACCGGCGTCCTCCACGGAAACCGGATGTGAAGCGACGCGGCACAGTTAAATAAACAGGGTAATCACAATGGGAAACAGGTGTGTGGAAACGGGAGGAGCAGACAAGGGTGGGGCAGACACGTGACGAAGAACATAAACACATGCACGTGGCCAAAGTCCGGGCTGAGTCCTGACAATGGTAGTGGCTCCTGTACAGACTAAACGCATAAAATTTCACTAAATACCAGAAAATTTTAGCCAAAACCGGACTGTTGCCTCATGCCAGAAATTTACAAACCAGTTAAAGATGCTGATGACATTTTAATGAACAAATGTATACGATCTGACATACGTTCAAATAATTTTTTATATTAATATATTTTTATACCAAAAAATTTAGGATTTCATTTTAAAATATAATTTATTTTATTTCCAACATGCATGCTGCAAGGGATATTTTTTTTTATTAACGATCATTAAATTTGTTTTATACAGACATGTCCTAAACACATGAGTTTCCTAATATTTGCAATAGAGATGGACTATTTATTGTAGTATCACATTTGTTCTGTTTCCAGCACAAATCCATTTTAATCCATTAAAACAAGAATTGGAGAAAACTCATTTTCTCAAGCCCTCGCAACACACAGTGCTGCCACGTGATGCACACTGACTGATATGGCCTAATATTCTCTACTGCTCTGGGATAAATATTTATGTGAGTGGACCGAGTCTGTTCTCTCCTGACATGATTATGTCTGAATGACAAATGAATGAGGAGCTCAGACTCGGGGAGTCTGGTACATAGCGCGAGGTGGCCACCGTCTTAGAGCTCCCACTGGGCTGCAGAGCATCCATGCCAGGCTGAAAAACTGCACCCTGCTGGGTGCCTATGACAGCATTCTCCCACGTCAACCCAGCTGGAGCTCTCACAGCAAACAAGAGAGAGTGAAAGAAGATACACTGCATAGCCAAGACTTACTGTAGTTACAACATTGGAAAAGTTCATGCATAACTTATACATGGTTCATGTTATAATGTGACCTGAAAACAATCTATTTGAATTTAGTTAGAGGATGTTTTGAAGAAATAAAGCTAGTTGAGGGTGTAAATGTGAAATGTGAATAATAAAGAATAAATCAACTTATGCTTCCTGTAAAGCATTCATGTACTGTAGTTGTAACTGACTTATAAATGAGGAAGGATGAATGCTTATATCTATGTGGTCTGAATGCTAGATTTCCAACAAGTGGCAAATTAAAGTAGGTAGTTTTTTGGGTTTTTTTTGCAGAAATGGAAGGAAACCACATGACCACATGAAACCACATGATTCTGAGCTTGGGAGAAACCCATGTGGACGTGGAGAGAACATGCAAAACTCTACACAGACAGTAACCCAAGCTCAGAATCATAACCATAAACCCAGCCACCTTTACAATGTTTGTACAATTGCGGGAGATTTTTCTTTTGAGTGGAATAATTAGTTTGGCACCAGTTTGATTAGGAACAGTTACACCTAGTCAACAGATAATTTATAAATATCAACAAAGCACCCAATTACATTAAGCTCATATCCAGAGAATTCTAATTTCTCCTCACTTTAATTTACATAACCATGTTTGGGTTTGTTCTCATAAGCCTGTGCACACTTTTCTTATCCTACAATGAAAAAAGTCAATAATTTGTGGACAGATTCCAAGCAAAACTCGACATTTTGTTCAAATGTGCTTTTAAACAGGCCAACTGGAAGCCTGATGAGACACAATATCCCATGGGATAAAGAAGGTTAATATGACCTGTCTGCCATTTTCTGTCTCTGATAGTCCCAGATCATATTTACCACAGACACCCGAGGACTTTCAGCCATACCTGAACGACCATCATTCATACTTTGTCTGCTGCTGTCTCCAGTGAGAATCTTAAAGTGGAGAGAAGCAGCAAAAGCCCATGTTTTCAAAAGACATTGAAAAATGAAGCCCCAGTTATCACCAGTCTCCAAAGTAAGGCTCGGATCTGTGTTGCTATAGAAGTTATAAAAGTTCTATTAGACCTCACTAGCTAATTTTCCTTCTTCACCTCTGTGCTTCCTCGTATACTGCTTCCGCTTACTGATTGGGGTATCACTTGGTTTAGAAACGTATATACAAATAACTTTTCAGTGCGTAATTACAAAGAACATGGGGGGGGGGGGGATTTGCACGGGGCATTCTTTGGTAACTCTCGCAAATGTTGAGATAAGTCATACTAAAACTCTCAAACGAGAGTGACGGTTGTCAGAGCGCACGCACACACACAGACACACACACACACACACACACACACACACACACACACACACACACACACACACACACACACACACACACACACACACACACACACACACACACAGTGAGACTGAAAAACACTCCCTTTAACGTATTAAAACATTTCCAGAAGTCTGGGTTCCATTCATGCTTTTTCAAAAGCCTACTCACACAGAATTCCTGTGGCCCAACAGAAAAGCCAACTCTGAAATCAGTGCAATTGAAGTCTTATCACAGCTTGTCAGTCTTCTCAGAGTCAATATTTGCAGGTCTTTGAAATACCTTTGCTTTTTGCCCACTAGGAATGGAAAATACATCCAACAACCTTTTCATCTGCAATATTTACTTACTATTTGCTACATTTTGCTAGACTCGTTTACAATCGGAAACATACAATATAAACATGATGCAATCTAAACCGTACAATACTGAGCAGTTATGGATTAAGGGCCATGTTCAAGGGCTCCGTAGCAGCTCTCTGGCAGTGTCAGAATTTATAATCATTTGATTACAAGCTCAGAGAGAATCTTACTTACACTACTATTATAATAATATACGCAAATGCTCTTGAGAAATAAGGACTAATGCATTTAGGTTCATTCAAAATATTAAAAACAACGTCACCTTATACTTTTCTCCTTAGAAATCCTAACCTTAGCAAAGTGAATCATTCAACCTGGCTGACTGTACAACCCTGAATAAAGAATCATTTTGTTCAGTCAGCTCCATCAACCTCCATGTGGGAGTGCAGTGAATTCACTGGCCTTGGTGCTACACTTCGCTCATCACTTTATATAAGATTAGCTGTCTCGCATTTAAGTGGCCGTGCAGCCAAGGCAAAAGGCCTATCAATGATGTTATTGGCTTGGACAATAAGGGCAATTTTCAAAGAAACATTTAAACACACACTTTTATTAAACAATAAAGAAATTGTTCAATCAATGCTATCACATTATAGATTATTTTCCAGTAACCAGTACAGAATTGAATCATCCATGAAGGCAGTTTCTGAGCTGTACATTCAAAACGACCATGCAATTTTTCATGAACTGTTAAGTTTCTACAAGTCTTTGTACACTGTCGCCTCAGATTTCTGGTCCTGGCTGACAGGAGTGTGCATCTGTTGTAGCTTCAAGGTTCCATTTGCTGTAAGATAAGTTCTAAGATGCTTTTCTGTTCACCACAGTTGAAAAGAATAGTTTCACTATAGACTTCCTTGTCAGCTCAAACCAGTCTAGCTGTTCTCTCCTCTGAGCATTTATGTTGGTTAAAAAAATAAATAAATGAAATAAAATAAAATAAGAAATATATATATATATATATAGTTTATAACTTATTAAGTATATAGTTTATAACTTATAACGTCCATTACAATTGCAGGTTATAAAAAATCCTGGGAGTGAATATTGAGTAAGACACAATATATCCTATAAGAGCACTTACCTCTTAGGTCCAGCTAATTTGGATGAGTTTATGTTCAAAACCAAAAAAACGTATACAATTAAAATGCAGTTAGCTAATAGGCCTAAGAGAGCATAATTATGAATGTGCATTCTGTTTACTATGATGATGGAGCTGTCACGTCTTTATAGCTATATAGTGGATGTATTCAAACCTTTTTTGACCATGAGCTTAGCTTCTAGTTTTTTTTGTTTGATTTTTGTTTCTTAAAAAACACCCACCCTCAAACAAGACTTGTTGACTTGAAAACATTTGTTATGTATTTTGGACATGGAATGATTTAAGACTTAACGGTTGATGGTTCATTTTTGACTAATGATCACAGATAATGACCACTGAACGGTTCTGGTAAGAACTTGCCTATAATTTTCATCCCCAACACATGAACTCATTCACAATGGCTTGCCTGTTTTCCAACCCCAATGTCTGGAGAACATTTCTTTAAATTTGTCTGATCCAAACACACACACACACACACACACACACACACACACACACACACACACACACACACACACACACACACACACACACACACATATATATCTCAAAGAAATCAACACTTACTATTAGTGGGAAAATAAAAGTGTCTTTATTCTTCATTACTTGTCCAGAGGAGCCTAAACAGAGCTGCTCTAAACGTCAGAGTTTATGTGGTGCAACTTCAGTCGTAAGCCAAGTATCACCTACTCTGAATAAAATGTCCTGGATAGCTCACAAAGAGTAACAAATTCCAAGGTTGGACAAGAAAGGAAAACATACCGAGATGGAGAAAATTGAAAAGGAGACAGAGGAATGAGGAAGGAAACAACAAAGACAGCCATATATAGAGAAAAAGAGATGGGAGAAGAGTAAAGGAGGTGGGGGAATTAGACGACTGTGGAGAAGAGGAGTGGGGGACTTAGGATGTGAAATGTAATTCTTTATGGGATTGCTGGTGTCAAAAGTGCTTATGTTTGTTCCTTGGACCCTCCCTTGTAACCTTCTGCTCACTTTCTCATCTGCTCTCTCACTTTGGTTGAAAAGCACTCTCAGTACAGTCTGCAATAATGCCTATATATGATCAGAGTCCTTCCTCAGATGACTTAAAACCAGCGGGGTGAAAAAGTGCACTGATAGCGTTCCCTCTCTTCCCCATATTTTCTCCTTGTACTTTCTTTCCTTTTCTTCATTACTTCATCTCCTTCTCCCTCATGTTTTTTTTTGTCCCCTGGTCAGCATTTTTTAGGGAATTATTAAGAAAAAGAAGTGAAGCTGTTTCGTATAACAAGCAGCTCTAATGCCATCTGAGCGTAAGAGCGCAAACTTGCCAGCTTTTCAATTATTGGAGTTAAATGTTCATTCTATCGATTAGATAAAGAAAACACGAACTGTTATAATGTGCTGATCTTTATCATTCTGTGTCCACAGGCACCCAATAATTCCATATGAATGCAATCATGCCAAGTTTTGATATACGATATTGTACTTCAGTACACTAATGATGTTCTTTGATGTATGATGATATTTTGGTGTACAGGGATGGTGGAACAAAATCAATGCAAGGAAATGAGTCTACCTTTTCAGTTTCCACTTTATTTCATCATAGGACATAAGCAACATCTACATCTAATTTTATACAACTGAATTTAATTTCAATTTGACAAATTAAACTGAAAAACAGATGCATCAGCTCATCAGCTCTGTTTAGGGAAATCACATCCCTACATGAATACCTCTGAATAGCTGTGTCTACTACGAGTGAAATAAGGTCTGCGAAAAGTGAAACACCGAGCTCAGGTGAGCTCAAAATGCACTGAACTGAAAATCCCACTTCCATAAATGACAAATTCAGTACCACTTATTTCCCATACAAATCGAAAAAATAAAGTATAATTCAATCCCTAAAATCGCACAGAGTCTCTGTGAAGGCATAATAGGACGATTTTCGTGTTTTAAGTTTCATTTGTCACAAGAGCTACATATCCATTTTAAATAAATGCTTTGAGTTGCAAAGCTGTGCTTACAGACAAGACACAGAAATCAGGGCTAAAAATGATCAATGTACAACCCAAGACAAATTGGCTATTCGGTATATAGAATAGGAGTAAACTATTACAAACATACAAAGGCAGAGAGACAGTTTTAAATTGGAATCAAGTCTGTATTACTCTACTGGGTTCTGTTTCCACCTAACTCTATCCTCAGCACCGATTAACTTTATGTCCTCACTTAACACATCTTTGGCCTTCCTCTTGACCTCTTACCTAGCAACTCCATCTCCAACATCCTTCTACCAATATAACCATCTCCCTCATCTGCACATGTCCACACCATCTTAATCTATCCTCTCTGACCTTGTCCCCAAAACAGCCAACCTGAGAGCTGTCCCTCTGATGTGCTCGTTCCTAATCCTGTCCATCCTCATCACACCTAAAGAGAACCTCAACATCCTCATCTCTGCTAACTCCATCTCTGCCTCATGTCTTTTCCTCACTGCTACAGTCTCTAACCCATACAGCAGAGCTGGACTCACTACTGTCTTATACAACTTTCCTTCAATTCTTAATGCTCTACTGCAGGGGTGGCAAACTCTGGCCCGCGGTGTAATTATATTTGGCCCGCGAGATCATATCAAATGTACATTACAGCTGGCTAGCCGCATGCTCCGCTAATACTACAAATCCCAGAATGCCTTGGCAACTGTATTGACGCGTAGTCACAAACAGCAAGCGCCCCTCATTCTCTGTTGACAACCATGTTACAGTCACATCGGGCAAGTTGATTCCACCCTCCACAAAAATGGCCAAACGAAATATGGACAATAGGAGCTTTCAAGCCAGGTGGGAGGCAGATTATCTGCTCACAAATATAAAGGACAGACCTGTTTGTCTTGTGTGCTAACGGTGCTAACGTGTCTGTAACCAAAGAATATAACATAAGAAGACACTATGAAACCAAACATTATGAGAAGTATAAGGACCTGGACGTAAAGCAGAAGCTCCAGAAGGCGGAGGAGATGAAAAAAAGTCTGGTTTCCTGGCAGACTATGTTCATGAAAGCTAAATAAAAAAGTGAAGCTGCTGTAAAGCTTTATTGTGGCAGCAGAGATTGCAAAATCTGCCCTTTAATGAGGGAGAGTTTGTCAAAAAGTGTATGTCAAAGTTTGTGACATGAACACCACTGATGTGTCTTTTATTTCGAATTTAATTTCTTATGTGTTTGTAATATCAAGCTCTGGTTGTTCCAAACGCTGTGTTTAAGCAAAACTAAAGTTTGTGTCCATATGAAAAAGGTTGAACATTACAAATCAGTTGCAGGTAATTTTTCAATAAATATTCAGTTTGGCCCGTGACTTTATCTCAGTTTTATATTTTGGCCCACTGTGAATTTGAGTTTGACACTCCTGCTCTAGGACCTTCAGAAAATGGGTTCAAGCTGTCATAAACAGGAAAGTCTCAAATTTATGCCCTTTTTTGTTTTTTAACTTTTATTGGACAATGTCAGATATGTGTCGGTTATTTATGCTTAGTTTCACCTCTGAAGCATTTCAGGGACAAAAGGAATGATAAGGTAAATAATCCACCGAGTTTGCCTTTATTACATCCATGAGTTTATTTCACATGCACCTTCTCAATCACTGCTGATGACATATTACAGATGTGTCAGTGAAGCATGCTGAAAAACATCAGCCCCAGATGTAAACAAAACATCGTGGGTTGATCTGAATGGTCTGACCGTCACAGACAATCTGCATGGATATAAAGTCTGGCCTATAAAGAAATCAGCCACAGTCTCGCTTCATCATATAATTCAGTTTTTTTTTCCTAGAAGCATTTTTTTTCTAGGTGCTGTTATGTTTGATTACACGAAAAAAAAAAACAGTAAATAAT
Organism: Tachysurus fulvidraco; assembly: GCF_022655615.1. Classification (NCBI taxonomy): domain Eukaryota; kingdom Metazoa; phylum Chordata; class Actinopteri; order Siluriformes; family Bagridae; genus Tachysurus; species Tachysurus fulvidraco. Next base: position 34,600,567 of record NC_062518.1, read on the forward strand.
TTGATGTGGTTGAAAAAAATTGTCCCTCAGGAAAAGCCAACAGTTGTAAAAGTAGTTAAACTAGCAGTTAAACTATTTAACCACCAACTAGCAGTATCATTTTAAAGATGATACCTGATGCTAAACATGATATATACTTTCTAATCCGTTGTTTATTTACAGATTCACAGTTACCGTGGTGCCGTTCCACAAAAATCCCAAATATATATTGTTACCAACAAACAATTACCAACAAAGTCTGATGTGGATGCCAAAAACGAAACCTTATACTGATATTTTTTCCTTGCCCTGCTAACCCATTTATACCCAGCTGACAGGATATTTTATTAGATTTTTGACCTTTTCCATCAAACATTTCTTGCAATATACTATTTTCAGGCACAGGAACTTGGATGGAAATAAAAAAACTTTGAAAAGCAATGTCCGTTATAAACATTGCTCCAAGCAAATCTGATCTTCTGGTAAAATCTCTACCTATAAATGAAACCATGCCACAGAGTACAAGGTAGTGTAACCTTAAATGCTTCGGAAAAGTAGAAAACTCAGTTCTAACTCCAGTGCCCATAGAAAAGCAAGCAAGCGGGAGGTCTCTTCGTTCTGTTCATCCAAACCATCTTCTCTGTTTCTGAGTAGTCTGGCAGATAGCCTGCTCCCTAGCCTGTATTCCCATGGAGTGTGTGTGTGTGTGTGTGTGTGTGTGTGTGTGTGTGTGTGTGTGTGTGTGTGTGTGTGTGTGTGTGTGTGTGTGTGTTTGTTGTGTGTGTGTGTGTATGTGTCTGTAAAATTACATCCGCCTGACATGCATTCAGTTCCACTCCAAACAGCTCCGTGACTCATTACCTCATAGGCAGAACAGCAACAAGTCCGGCCAACAGTCCAGACTCTCTTATTATACGTGTGCATGTACGTGTGTGTGTGTTTGTGCGAGGCACAACTTTTTAACAGAGGGAAAGAAAGGGGACCAGAATGAAAGGAAGCATGAGAGAGGATATTATAGGCAGAGAGAAAAGGAAGGACAAAAGATGAACAAAGACAGATGATTACAGTTTACAGGAAATGTGGCACCAATTTAAAATGTAGAACTGGCTTTTTTACTGACTTAAATGAACACAAATGAAAATTCAGTTAGTTAAAACATTTTTTTTAAAAAGTTACAAACTATTCACTGTGGATATCTGAGATGGACAAGATCCTCTCAAAGTGCTCTTCTATCTGGACAACTGAAGATTAGAGATGCTTTTCTGCTGAGCAAGGCTGTAAAGACTGCTTTTTTTAAGTTACTACAGACTTCCTGTCAGCTCAAACCAGTCTGATCATTTTTCTTCTTTTCGGCCTGCAGATTCCGAGCACACAGGATGTGTTTTGTTTTTCCACACCATTCTGTGTAAACTCGACGAACGTTGAGTGTGAAAATCCCAGAAGATCAACAGTTATTCAACAGCACATACTCAAACCTGCCCATCTCGCACCAACAACCATGCCACAGTCACAGTCACAGAGATCAGACCTGTATCTGCATGATTTAATGCATGGGTGCTGCTACATAACTGCACTTTGAATAGTGCACGGTGTGTGTATATTTTCTAATCCTCCTTGTTGTTGGCTGCTTGGAGCACAATTTTCACAGATTCACAGTTACTGGCAACTAAAAAGTCAGCTTTCTCTGACATTAAATTCAGACACAAACAAAACCTGGACATGTTTCCTACATTCCTCCAAATGAATGCTAATGAATTCACTCCTTTCCTTTATGCGGTGCGTTTAGGTGGGATAATGACACTACATTATCTGTTTGGCCTTTTTTCATCAAAACCACACACACATTAGTTATTCAGCGTTACACTTGACAGCAACAGTGGCATGCCTGGCACTTCTCTTTTTCCAGGTTTCAAGTCAGTGTGTTTGAAGTGATTTCTTACAAAGGCTAAGACATGCAAAGGCTCCAATAATATTGTTAGACTGTACTGAAGTTAGTTACATAAAGGAGAACGAGATAAATGAGATAAAAATGAGATAATGTAAGTCGCTCTGGATATGGGCATATCTCTGTAGCACTGCTTTAATGTTGTTGACATACTTTTTTTGTAGAATGACTTAACTACACTTTAAAATTATATTTCATATGCATATAAAGCAATGGACAGACACATTACGTGATGCTGCTTTTAGTGAAGTCCTCCTCAGCACTATTTTGAGAATCTAAAGCCTATTTGTCCCAGAACCACTGGACCCAAGGCAGTAAAATACACTGCACATTGAACATCAGTCCATCTCAGGGCATCATGCAGGCACGAATTCACACACTCACACCTATAGCAATTTTAACATAGCCAATCCACCTTCTGGCAGAAGAGGAAACTCCTGCAAGCATCGCACATGAGGAGAACAAGCAAAATAGGATATTTCTAAAAGCAGAGCTGACATAGAATTAAGTTACAACTGGAATGGTTACAGTGATGACAATTAAAGTGTCATCTTCATTCCAATAACGTTGTTAACCCAAATAGGAAAAATACTCGAATTAACACTGACCAGTTGTTCGGTTTTGGCTCAGTTAACTCTGTTGACCAGATGAAAAATAGTCAGCATGACAAAATGATTTTAATTTCAACTAATCGTAATACCACTAATATCACTTAAATGCTTTAAAACCTGTGTGAAATTAGCACAGTGCGTTATCCGATAAGATTTGTTTCCAAGTATGTCTATGTGTTCATGTGCTGCATAAGAAACAAAGCAAAACAATGTTCTTTCTGTCAGGAAAGAACAAACAATTTATGTGCTGTATTTTTTATTTTATTTTTTTACTTTAGCAATTGCCAATTCGTCTCTATTACCTAATTCACCCGTTTCACACAGCTGCTAGTATAAAGGCTGACATCTTTCTCCTCAGTGTGCATCCTGACCTACACTACACTGCTGTAATCTCCCTTAGATTACAATCTGCAAATGAAGGCGGACTTGCAGTTACCTTCAGCAAACCTTGATCTGGACTTGCAGTTACAAAGCAAACAACTGTTTATGAGTGATTTCTTTGAAAGGTTAAAAAGCACAAATTTCACATCACATCACTCAGCTATTCAGCTATTTCTTTTAGCACATACTATCAGACCAGTGTAGCAAATGGCACATACCGAGCCCAAATGCAGGAAAGTGCACACTACACAACCATCCCCCAAACCCCTCACACAGAAGTGAACAGATGCACAGTCATGGACTGACCTCCTTCTCTTCTTAGAAGAAATGTCATGTTTATCATAATCAGTGATGTGCATTTACACAGATGAGTGTTACGTGTATTTTATATACATTGCCTCATTTTGTCATTCAGTGTCTTGGTTAGTTTGACATTTCCACATTGTCCAGAGCTCCAAATCAGCACGAATAGGTTTGAAGTACCCAAAGGTCAGCAAATCAATACAAGTGAATATGTCAATGAAAGAAGGGGAGGCTGTGGCGACATGCCAGAAATGATAGAATTATTTATCCACACATCCAAAGAGATGTGTGTGCGCGTATGTGTGTGTGTGTAGTTTTATATTTATTCATAAAAGGCGAAGAATAGTCTGCAAATTGTCATTTCTCATCCGGAAACCGAAACCTGTGACTTCCTTTTGTGTAGTAAACGTATTGCTTACAGGAAACCATAATCACATTATACTTTTTTTTGGAGGGGGAAAAAAACAGGTTAAAACAACAACAAAAAAACAACAAAAGTGCAGCAACTAAAGAACAATGGCTCTACTGCAAGAAGAGAATAAGGTTGTATTTATTTGGCTGCTTGGACAACTGCAATTAAACATCCAAGACGGGTTGAGAATAAACATACTTTTTATCGTTTCAAACCTCCATTTGTTCCCAATTTGGCACGCCTATCACATAACATCTACTGGATGAAAGAGAGGATGAAAGCTGGCATGTATATCTTCTGAGATATGAGAAGCCAGCAACTGCATCAAGTGTTAACATCTGTCTTCTGCATACGTACGTTTACCTATACCCACGATTGGTCAGTGTGTACAATCCTAAAAACATGGTAAATTTAACTGTCTTGGTCTTCTGTCTATAGATGATGGGAATGACACATTTCTCTTGCACCACTTGGCTGCCCATATTTGTCTTGTTTTTAGAATTGAACAAATGTAGTCAAACAAAAATAGACAGGCTTACCTGTGAATTGGCTGCTGTGTCTTGTGTCCTGTGTACCGTGTTGTTGGGGATCCAGTGAGCCGTCACTTTCTGTCCTCTGTCCTTCCATGCTGAAACAAAAGCCAAGATTTTTTTTTCTTTAACCCACTAGAATCTTCATGTGAATCTTCAGATGCTCTTCTCTCTTTTCACAAGCCATTTAGCATGCTAAACTTTAAACGATAATAAAAACAGTGTTCTAATTATTAAACTACTTTGAAAACATCTTTGTGGCATATAGACGGGCAGTGGGCTAATAGACTCACTGTATAACTTACTGTCAGGCACAGATTCATCTGTACTGCTCATTAAAAATCTTAATTAACTTAGACTCTCATCAGCTCTGAAATGAAACGTAATGTAGACGACGGGTCAAAAAATTGCCTTCCATTAATCATGGACAATTAAGGGAAGTATGGAAATTATAAATCATCTTATAATTGTCTTTCCACTTGTGCCGTCTTGTGCAGTAAACACAACAGCTAAGACCAAAACATTCAGTATTCTTTACAAGCCTTTCTGAATATGAACAACTTGTGAAATTTGTCAAAAGAAAGCAAAGTTTATGCTCAGGTTACCATAAAGGGACTTTTCCTCTCTAGCTCTTTTGTCTGTCTTCCTCTGACAGTCATTTTTAATGTGCGAATCATACAGCCAAGAAAAACACATAAACAATCCGCTCTGTGCCTGAGCTCAAGCCTATCAGTCCGTAGCAGCTATTCACTCCAGGCTGTCACTGGCATAAATGTAGAAATATAAGGCCATTACCTTCCTTGAGATAACTATTTATGGCCTGATCTGATGAAATAACCGACCAACTGAAAAGATAGCGATGGAATTGATTGGAGAGGGGACTGCCACTGCTTCTCAATATACTTTTCATTTCTTTTCTAATTTTCTTTTTTTTAGCTTTTGTTCTGATCCAAAACATCCTCTGTTGCATCTGTTTTCTTCGCTCTCTAAAATGACTGTAACTGCTCTCTCAAATAGCATCAGTACTACATTGACAAATTCAATTCCGTTTTATTTGCTTGACGCATTTTATTTAAAATAAGAGCTTTTGGCCTCAATATTGTCATGACGCGGGGCAGGAAGCAGACCCAAACGCAGGATAGCCAAAACAAAACAGGGTTTAATAACAAAGGAAACACTAAACATGCCACAGACTCAAGACGAGACAAGACAAGACAACAGTAGATTCCGCGCTGCCATCGGCAACGCGGCACACTTAAGTACAAGACAATGATGACACAATGAGGAGCAGGTGTGGTGACAGGGGGGCAGAAGGCGGGGCAGACACGTGACGAGAAACGTAAACAAAACAACTGCACGTGGCCAAAGTCCAGGCTGAGTCATAACAAATATGACCTCTTACAATAATCCACAGACTTTATCATCATAGCATATTTTCTCTGCTGAAAATATCTTTATAGGTTTACGTAAAAAAAAAAAAAAAACATTTGGCATGAGCTAACATGTGACACTGTGCCACTGATCTACAGATCAAGAAAGAGAATTTAGAGAGAAATTTAGAAAAGGCTAAATCAGGATTGGGGCAGCTGCTACTGTATTTAACCGAGAAAGAGTGAAAGACTGACCTTTTTCTGGCTGACACATCCATAAACCCCAGAGCATTTGATTTTGCACCAGATTCCATTGGTTGTCTCTGGAGGAGTCTCACTTCTCGGGTCAGAATTTTTCATTAGATGTCTTAGGTAAAATTCTGTAATCCCTTTTCAGTGAGAAAGATAAAAGTTGGCTTTGTCCTATTGCATTTACATGCATTCTGGGTCTGCTGGATATAACAAATAGTCCAATCTCCCTTGCTTTTACTGTATGCCTTAAGTTCTGGTCAACTGGAAGAGATTGTTTGTAACATTTGCATCTTAGATGGCAAAATATTACCGATGATAAACCATGTTTACCGCCATTGTGAAATCTGCATGGTCCTTATCTCTGGAACTGGCTATGGACTCTATCACAAGTGTAATTTGCCAGGTAATGATGGCATTTTGCTGTTTTGGATTGAAGCAAGCTACATTTGTGTGTCTGTTTTCACTGTCATTTATTAATGAGCAGCAATGCTGTGTGTGAAAAGGAACCAAACAATATGTGACATACACATTGCACTGACTTAGTGGGCTTTTCAAACCTATTTTGGTTCAAAAGCGTGTGTGTGTGTGTGTGTGTGTGTGTGTGTGTGTGTGTGTGTGTGTGTGTGTGTGTGTGTGTGTGTGTGTGTGTGTGTGTGTTACTACCTTCACAACGTTATCAATCTTGTCCCATTACAACCCAGGTTTGTGTAAGTTTATTATTTATATTACCCCATGTCAACAGAAATCAGCCATTGCACCCACAAAACACAAACTAATAGTAACTATCTAATACAAAAGATTTTATTTTATCTTAGAAACGTTCACATTTGTGGCTAATAAAGCTGAATGCTACTCAGTTGTGGCTAGTAAAGCACAATTCACTTTGAAATATTTTATAAAGCATCTTTTTTGGAGTAAAAGCATGCCAGCTGTGAGATGTGCCATAAAAAGTGAACCCATTTGTTTTAACACACACACACACACACACACACACACACACACACACACACACACACACACACACACACACACACACAAACACACACACACACACACGAAGTGAAGCATAAACTCCATAGAAATCCTTCCAAATCCATTAAAAAACATCAAACTACAAATAAAAATACAACAACAAAATACAACTAACATTTATTTACATAACAGTGGAATACCACTAGCAATATCAGTAAATTTTGCACTTTAGACAATGTCGAATCTTATCACCAAAATCTTTGCAATATGTTCACTTTCTCAAAGAAAAGCAAAGCTGCAAGTGTATGCATCGGATCAATGCAAGCTCCATACTATTACTTCTGTACTTCTCAACAGCACACGCACACACACACACACACACACACACACACACACACACACACACACACACACACACACACACACACACACACACACACACAGACACACACATAGACACACACACAGACTTTGCTATCTTCTTTGATGGGAAAATCTGCCAATCTTTCCCCCTTACCCCATTCCTATACTGCACTTTCCCAATCTTGTTATGATGTTTTTTCCTTCCAGTTTTTCTAAAAGCAACCCTGAAGCTTCTCTGGACCAGCAATCCTACCACCTGTCTGCTAAACCCCATCTCTTCCACAATTCTCCAAAACATCTGACAAGGTTTCATCACGTCTATCGTAAACTCAACCAACTCGATAACATCTGGTCACTTCTCTAACTGAACTCAAGACAGCATGCTTTATTTCCATGCTGGAAAAGCCAGCATTAGACATGTCAGACATCAGGAACTACTGACATGAATCACTTCACATCACATCCATTATTCCTACATTGCTTGTACATGATGTTTACAGACAGTTGTTTCTCTTTCTTGCCCAGAATGACCTCCAAGATTCAAGGTTTGGCTTTAAAGTAGAACACACTACAGAACCTGCCCTTGTGGATATTACTGAGGAGCTTGATGTATAAGCCAAACTATCATCGATCCTCATCCTCGTTGACCTTTCAGAAGCCTTCAACACGGTCAATCATAAAGCTCCCCTGCCCATTCTCATGAGTCTTGGAATTAGTGGGAGAGCATGGCAGAGATTTGCATTTTACCTTGATGAATAGTCACATCAGGTGATATGGAGAGGATCCACATCTGCTCCATGCAGACTCTCCACTAATGTCCCACATGGCTCAGTGGTGGCTCCTCTGGGTCCTCTTCTGTTCTTTCTCTATACCAATTCTCTTATATTTGAATATATTCCTAATTATAATATACATCATTACAAAAAAAACCCTGTAGATACTCAACTCATTCCTTACTTTCCATTTTTCAGAGGTGGGCATCTCTCTTGTGGACGTCTAGTCAGTTCTTCATCTGAAATTCAAATTCCAACAACACTGAGCTGCAGTACTGGATGTCCCTAGTATGTCCCTTTATATATCAAGATCTCGATTCTCCCTTGGAGATGTCTTAAAACTACCATCAATCTGTTTTTTATACTGCTCACAATGTTCATACAGGTTTTCCTTCAAGACATTAAAAAGATTTCTTTCAACCATGGCCAGTCAATTGTTACTTTAGTCCCTTGTCATCTGAAGGTTGAACTACTGAAATACACTCCTGGCAGGTCTTCCTCTGAGTGCCATCATTCTACTTTCACCTACACCAAACTACACCTGCACTGGCTTCCTGTAGCTGCCTGCATCAAATTTAAACCACCGATGCTTTCGGACAAAAAATAAAGACGGACCCGAAACTATCTGAAGGTGCTTATGCACTACAGGGCATGACCCACCTTCCATTAAGCTACAAATAAAACATACTACAATATTCTTTACTGGCACCAGGTAGAGAAATTAACCTCCACAGGATGTCTGAGTCATGGACTGTTTTCAGATGAAGACCTCTTCAGAAGAACTTAGAAGATGCATTTAAATGAGCGCTGGAAAGAAGCACTGACTTATAATATTTTTGTTGCTTTTTGTACTAATTTAGTTTGATAGTACTCTTCGGTCCAGACTTAGTGCTACTAGCATGCTGATATGATACGACGACATGATATCATTTGAGACTCAAAAGCATTTTTAGCTCATTCTGGCTTGGCAATGTTGCTAATGAATCTGAAATTTATAAATTACACCATTTCACTGTGTCTGAAATGGTGTGTCTGTTTGTCTCTTATCTTTTAGTTCTTATAAAAATTAGCTCACATTATTTATTCTTCACAGCATCTTCTGAACCAAATGAGGAAAAAGAAAAGCTCATGCTGAATTACAAAGAAATTCTAATAAGCTTTAAAGTGTTCGTTTTTTACAGAGGTACAGAGAAAGCATGCTATTTCTAAGTTCTCGTTTAATCAAACTTGGGAACTAGTGTCCGTAAAATTTGTGCACCAGGAAACACTAATGAAACCATACTGAAATTTACAAGTAGACCAAATGAAAGCATCCAAAAATACATCAATTCATGACTCTGTAGTTAAAGCTTATTAAACGCATAAAGGAAGTGCATTGTTATGATTGCATATTGATCAAAAGCACAGACTTTGTTAAATAGCAACGAGATAAATGGAGCGGGCTATTCTGAGACTCCCTGCTCGATCCCTTCAACATTACTTCGATATCAAGTAAAGTGGACAGAAAAATAAAGGACAAGCGTGAGAGTACGAGACAGAGATAGACAGCAAGACCGAGAAAAAAAACGCAATTTGTGCTCTGGTCTATGCAGTTAATCATCAGATGCTTTTCAAGCACTTCCTTTTTAACATCCTCTATGAGGTGGCTGAACAATAAAAATAAAGCTGTCTGCAAAACATTAGCTTCCCGTTTGTGTTGCACAGTCTCAACAATTTACCATGCTAGTGTTTATGCATTCATTTTTATGCAATATGAACTAAAAATAAATCCTATAGCAAAAACAATACTAAAACAATTTTAGACATACTGCCTAATACGTGAACATGCCATATAGTATAGATACTACATTAAGTACTGTATCAATTTGCAGGCTCTGGCCTAAGTGAATGGCCTGAATTAGGTATAATGAGTGAATGGCCTAAATAAGGTTTGCTGCAAAAGATGACCTGAATATAATTTGGTGTATGAGGATGGCCTAAAATAGGTTTGGTGTAGGGAAAAAAACGCCTAAATCAGAACTGGTGTGAGAGGATAGCTGAATGCAGTTTGTTATGAGATTATGGTCTGAATAAGGTCTGGTCTGAGAGCGTAGCCCGAATGAGGTTTGGTGCATTAGAATAGCCTAAATGCACTTTGGCCTAAGACGCTGTTTGGTATGATTGGTTGCAGTAAATGAGGTTTAGTGTGATACCCTAACATTTGGTGTTTGGGTATTACTGTAGGCTGAATTGGGTTTGGTATTATTGGACAGACTGAACTGCATCTGGTATGAGAATCTAGACTGAACTGGGTTTGGTGTGGGGGGTGGATTGAATGAGGTTTTTTTTGTATTCATTCATTCATTCATTCATTTTCTACCGCTTATCCAAACTATTCTCGGGTCACGGGGAGCCTGTGCTCAGGCGTCATCAGGCATCAAGGCAGGATACACCCTGGACAGAGTGCCAACCCATCGCAGGGCACACACACACTCTCATTCACTCACACAATCACACACTACGGACAATTTTCCAGAGATGCCAATCAACCTACCATGCACGTCTTTGGACCGGGGGAGGAAACCGGAGTACCCGGAGGAAACTCCGAGGCACGGGGAGAACATGCAAACTACACACACACAAGGCGGAGGTGGGAATCGAACCCCCAACCCTGGAGGTGTGAGGTGCTAACCACTAAGCCACCGTGCTAACCACTAAGCCACCGTGACCCCATTTTGTTGTATATAATATAATAATAATACATATAATAATTTAATGAAGATTAAGCTTAAGTTTCTTTTATTGTTTCCTGGGTCCACACTGATAGATCAAACTGCTTTTTTTTCCCTCAAGCCAAAAAAAAAAAAGAGAAAAAATCACAGCCCTATTTTTCTCTCTTTTTATCTGTAGCATAGCACTTTGTCATTTTTTCTCTGGTCTATATTTATTTTTCCCTGTTTCATTATATCGCTTCCTTTGGTATTATTGGAAAGGTGTTGGCATACCCATAATCTAGTCTAATTGAGTTTTCACTTTCAACTGTCAGCAGTGCTATCAAACCGCACAATACCATAGTCCGCACATCCAACTCTATTAAGGAATAAACAAATTTCTTCCTTCATAGAAATTTTACAGGTGAGCATATGAATATGCATGATATGGACGGCACTTCAGAATTGCTAAACCAAAAGACTTCATAAAACAAATACTACCAATCATACAGTGACAGATCTTACATGGCTCATCTTATTTCTATTGTCTGGTAGGGTTTATGCAGTCATTATCTTGAAGGAAAAGTGCCAAAGGCCAGTAGCTAACGGAACATTTCAAAAATTAGCGGCTTTGTAGACGTAATGATGAAAACGCCACCACTCCCCAACCCCCATGTCATCCATCTTGCTTCTCATCGCATAAACATTAGGCATATCAATGAGTAGTGGCACCATAGCTAACCGGGGCACCAGAGAGCTGTATGGGAAGACTGTTGAAAAGCTTGACTATTTATTCTGTTTAGCTTTGTAATGCTATGCAAATGGATCAAATAAAAAAGGCATGAACCTGATCTATTATTATAAATGTGTTCTGCAGCCAATGGAAAAAACATAGGAAAAAATATACGGCTCAATTCGAAACATGTCGGTAATGGCTTTCTAGCTCTTGCTTGAAGTACGGCACATACTTGTGTCTGTATAAGGGCACTTGTCCTATTTTGAAATTCCTCTTGCTCCAGAATAGCCCAGTATGCATGCAGAGAGCGCTGAGCTCTGTAGGCCTCACTGAATGAGTCAGAGCAATATCCTGCTAAACATCTGACTGCATAGCATTCCTATGAACAATTTAATGAGCAAAAGCAAAAATTCTTTCTAAAAGGTGCGTCACAGGATTATCAACCTCTTGATAAACATCTGGCTCGTCCCAACATGCTAAGAAGAAGGAGTTCATTTTGCCTTGTACAGTTGTCTCTGTGATCATTGTAAAACGATATTCCATGAAGCACTTAAGTTTTATACTAACTGAATGCATAACATATACAACCTTTCATAGGTGTGGTCCACATGCATGACAGATAACATCAGATAGCCTTGTTAAAAATGCATTAAAAGGCAGGCGCACAATTTCAATTTGAGTCCCAGAGTCCCAGGTCAAATCTCAGGGAGTTGTAGTGTATGTACAGTGTTGAATATGTTCGAACTCGTATCATGAAATGAACAGGATGGGTGGGAACCAGAGACCGGCTCATGTATTGCTCTTAGAAATATGGGAAATATCCGACATGATTTCTAAAACCAATTAAAAACAAATACTGACTATTTCATCCAAAAGAGTCAAACTTACTAAACACCAATCAGAGACAATAAGTATTTGTTTGCCTGAAACACTGGATGAGAAGCAGAGCTAGAAACTTTGAACCCCTGAAATATTTCCTGATGGTTCCAAATGCTTATTCATGATTGATGGAAATAAAACAAATACAGCATGGCAAACGGCATTGTCGGGCACAGTAATTATGCTCATAATAATAATGGTGTTCATAAAAGGCCAAGAAATCTTCATTAGGATACCTAAAAGTGCCTCTTAGTTTTAAAACACATTTAAAGGGCCATCATCTGAATGGTGAGAAACAGCATTAACCAAAGGGGGTCATGTATTTTCTTGTATCCATTTAAAAGCAACTAGCCAGATAGCTACTGATGAGCATAAGGATATCAAGGTGAAAGCTGACAACGTATTGAAGGGCTAAAGAGGGAGGAGAAAGTGCAAGATTTCATAAAGTAAGATTTTTGTCTCCTCCTATTTACTCTGAGACGAAATTAAATTTCCAGTGGAGTTGTCCCAAGAGTATTTTATTATCTATGCCTATTAACAATATTTAGAATAACCCTTAAATAATTAAATGACCAATTCTGAATACCATCATTACTGCTGTCTGGCAACAACCCAAAACACAGACATAGTGCACACTTATGAGTTTAGTTGTACTGCTAAACATATCTCCTAGCATATTTCCTCACCAAAAAAATAAAAATAATTCCAAATCATGATTTTCAGTATCTAAATGGATCTGATATATCTTCTAATATAATTCATTGCCTTTACCGCTATAAGCGAGTATGATGTTGATTGACAACAAAATTATGCACATGAACACAGGATGCAGTCTTAAAGCACACTGCCATTACATCTGAGTGTTTGGATAACCTGCTTGTAGAGAACAGGCTTAGTTACTAAAAAGATTATGTAAGTATCAGGACAGTATCAAGTCTGTGCTTTGATATCAGTATCGCTATATATATATATATATATATATATATATATATATATATATATATATATATATATATATATATATATATATATATATTAAAAACTGGATCTGCATATTGGGATACAACTTTAATGTAAAACCGACCAATGGAAAATTCCAAAAAGAATTTGTTGTGTACATCATTTAATCTGTGGCTTGTTAAATGGAATAAGACTGTAACTGAATGTAAACTTTAAGATGACAGTGTCTGATCAAGGAGACATGGCGACATAGGGTGCAGCATTTCCGCCTCACAGCTCCAGGATGTCTGTGTTTGTGTGCTTTTGTTAGTAGGTGTGAATGTGAATGTGCAGGTGCATGTGTGTGTGTGTGTGTGTGTGTGTGTGTGTGTGTGTGTGTGTGTGTGTGTGTGTGTGTGTGTGTGTGTGTGGTGCATGGTGCCCTGCAGCTGACAATTGCCACCACAAGCTTATTGTTGTTAGGATAGGCTCTGGATAAAAAATGACCCTGACTAGGATATAGTGTATCTGGATGGATGGATGGATGGATGGATGGATGGATGGATGGATGGATGAACAAATGGTAGAAAAGAAAACTAAGAATTTTATTCATAAAACTGGATTTCTATGCAAGCTAACCCTCTCCACCACATCTACTAATTTCATCATGACTTCCGTCCAGCTCTGACTTTAATGGCATTATTCTGGAAGATAGAGAACGCATTAAAAGGCCACCAGCTACCCCAGGGCTCTTTTTATTGCCCTCCACAATCCATAGTTAACTGTAAGCAAAACAGCAAGAGACCAAGAGTTTCTGTCAACACATCCCTCCCTGAATAAAACTAACCAAATTGGTCAGTGAGTCCAGTGTCTCACTTAATTCTAAGTACTTAGAAGTCACTAATAATAAATATATTTGTATACATTTTTTAAAAAAGAATAATGTTTTATGTCGGTTCACAAGTAAATAGAAAACAGACCTAAGAGCTACAGTAGATGGGGATCAAGTCAAAGGGGAAAAGATCCGACTTGTTATTTTCTACACCCTTTTATGGACATGGGGACATGAGAGCGCTTCTATATCAGTGTAAACACAATATTTACTAAACACTCATCTCCAAAGTGGACTGAAAACAGCTGCCGGTTCTTCATAAAAAACTTCCTAATCCTGCGCGCAACTGGTAGCCAAGAACTTTCCAAGTAACGGAACAGTTAAATCAAACCGAGTTTGGAGTTTTTCTTACCTCCTTCCAGGAGATTAGCGTCCACTGTTTCCAATAAACCGCTCAGGAGGAGAAGAGACGAGACGATAAGCGCGTTTTGTGCCGAGAAATCATGTCGCTTTTTCTGCCTGTGTTTGGTATACATGCCTGATCCGTTATCCGTTTGGAGAACCGCTCCTCTCTCTTCTCTTCTCCGCTCTCTCTCTCTCTCTCTCTCTCTCTCTCTCTCTCTCTCTCTCTCTCTCTCTCTCTCTCTCTCTCCCAGCCCTGGCGGTGTGAGAGAAAACGAGAAATGGATCTAATGTAGCGCGCCAATAGGAGAGAAAGCCATTCCGAGTAGTGGTTTAGCGCACACGCGTGACTGGAGACTTGCGTGTAACCCCGCAGAGCAGAGCGCGTCACCCGCCTCACACACACACACACACACACACACACACACACACACACACACACACACACACACACACACACACACACTCTCTCTCTCTCTCTCTCTCTCTCTCTCTCTCTCTCTCTCTCTCTCTCTCTCTGTGTGTGTGTGTGTGTGTGTGTGTGTGTGTGTGTGTGTGTGTGTGTGTGTCTCTATAACTTTTTATTTCTTCAACTAGGTCAGAACAACGCATTCTGCTCCGTGAAGCATAGCCAAGGGGTCTGTGATTTAGTTACACTTGTGAGAATCACGACTTTGAAATTGTCTATCAGGGGTATTATAAGCCATTTACTAATGATTTTCTATAGTTAATTACCTTAGACCTGAGTGGACACTTAAATTGAAGGGGATTTATAAAACCTTGATTTCATCAAAAGCATGTAGACCTATAAATAAAGTTGAGATGAGAAATAATTATTGTATTTGTTATTTGTGTACAATGTAAATTGTATTGTATTGCATTGTATCCAAAATGAGTTGTTGAACATTTTGAACAATGTATTATGTAAAGATTCACCTCTATACATTTGCTTTGTCCCCTCAGTAGTTTATCAAAAGGGACACATAACAGTTTATAAATACCACTTGTGGTTTAAATGCCATATTGGTGTTCCATGATGGTTAACTTTGTAATGCACATAGTTTCCCTAATACAGGGGTTCTCAGATTTTTTGTAGCCGAGCACCCATTTCATATTTCATGGACCACTTCAGTAGGGATTCACATACAGTACACCAACTATTACACTCATGGTTTAAAAATGTCTATTAAGAAATTGGTTATTTTTGGAAGCATATAGTTTTGGATTCAACTTATTCAATTCAAGGATCTTGACAAAACAAAGGCTCTGATTTACTGTTCAGAAGGTCAGAAGTTAAAGCCCCAGCACTGCCAAGCTGCCACCGCTGGGCATTTGAAAAAGGTTGTTAAAACCCTCTCTGCACCAGGGAAGTCATATCATTGCTGACCCTGCTTTCTGACCCCAACTTCCTAAAAAGCTCTGACATACAGAGAAAATATCGTCAGTCTACTGTAATGCATGTATGATAAATAAAGATGTTTAGAAAAAATAAAACAATTCATTTGATAAAGTTAAGTGGCATGCTATGCTTCATGGACATCATTTTCAGAATATACAAGTGTAACTGTACCATAACATAACATACTACAATAAAGCCATGGTAATATCATGCATTTTAATTTGATCACAAAAAAGTGACCAAAATACTGACTTTATAATTATTCATTCATTTTTTTTCTCTTGTGAATAAAACTGTGTTAAACAAATGATATTAGACCAAGCTTACATTTAGACCAAGTTAGATCATGGATGCATGGGCGGTCTGCTGCTCGCATTTTTTTTAAGACCAGAAAAAAAAAATGTTTGAGATCAATGTGTGTAAATTGTGTCCTACTGGGGTAATGCAAACCACAAATAATATTAGCGTTCTATTGAGTCAAGTCATTTTTATTATATAACATATACAGTGCAATGAAATACCTTGCCTCCTCATTATATTCCATTACATAGAACAAAACAAAGTGCGAATAGCACACAGCAGAAATCAACGTGTGAAACAAAAAAATTCAGCTCAATGATAAGTGCAGAAAGGAATCCAGCATTAACACACAGAATAGTAATTCCACGGTGTAAATTAATGTCCTGAACAAAAGGAAGACATGAGATTACTTCTTCTTTATGGGATTCTCACACTTTTACTTGTTATGTGAAGTACATAATACCCACATAGCAGATTGTGGAAGAACCAATCATTTAAATAATTTAAAGAGCCCATTAGCCAACTATGTTCTGTCTTGGCCATGGTGGAATATCTCATCTGAATGTATTAAATTGAGAGCCGTATATGATCTTGTTTCACAGTCGTACGATGTATGGTGTTTTATTGTTGAATTTGTAATGCAAAAAATTTCATAACCAAACCAAACACGTTGGAATGTGTAAAAGTTCCACTTTTTATGATGATCAATTCCCCTAATCAAATCCAATACATATCAAAAAAGCTGGCCCAATTTCGATCATTAGGGAATGGGCAACATGTGCTAACTCCTCATTTATCATAAACATAGGTAAGCAAAGCAGTAAACACTGATCATGGTTTCTATGAGTTCCTTATATAAAAGCCATTAGTGTGTAAGATGGGTTGGTTTAAGCCTCTGTGAAGTTAAGGTAAATAGGCTGGAAACTGGATTAGGAAATTCAAGCGGCAGATTGTGTTGCATTAGGGCTGTCAGCCTCATGGAGTAGGAAACCTCTGATCTCAGCTTTACACACTGGGTTGATTAACTCTAATAGAAGACTATAAGAGATCCTACATTGAGATTTCCCTCCACAGATGACTTCAGATGTATTCTTGCAGTCCACTATACACATTTTCCACACAAACATGTACAATTGGATTTTATGCTTGAAATCATTTAGTATAATAGTTCAGGATACAAGATACAAGACACAAGGTTCAAGATTTTATTTGTTACATAGTCATTTATATACATTATACAACTTACAGTAAAATGCAAATCTACTCCTCCTTAGACTGTACATATAAATGACTAAAAATGTGTGTTAAATATAAATATAAAAAATATATCGCTGTATAAAATATGCAATTGTGTTACATGTAGTGAGAGTAACTGTACAAAGTGTAGTGTGTAGAGTGTAATGGAATCCGTAGAAACCTGTATGGTGGACATGTCCATCTTGAGAGGTCTGCTGGAAGAAGCTTCTCGTTTTTATCCTTCAGACCAAGGTAGTTATAAAAACGGATAGTTTTAGACATGCTTATTGAGTTTTACTGTATGAAACTGTAAAACTGTAGTTTATGTTTAGCAGATGTGGTATGGAATTGGGCATGGATTTTTATAATATATGCAAAGGTAAGAAGCCTGCAAAAAGTTTCAGGAAAAGAATATTCATTAAAAGACCTTAACATGATAAAAATAATAACCAAAATTACAATATTAAATCTAAACATAGGTTTATTTTTCAGATCATTACCACTGCAACATGAAAGCAAAAGATTATTAATGTTATGCACGTTGTTCGTTATATGTTTCACCACTGCAAATGAACCCTTTTTTTCCTGGTTACTCAGTGGTTAGTGTTCTGGTCGACAAGAAGATCCTGAGTTTAAATCTCCAGAGTTGCTGTTTCCTGGCTGATTCTGACACCAGCTTCCTATCAAGTTTGAATATGTGAAAGATTTCGTTGTATTGTAATTGTATACATGATAAAAAAGGCTCTTTACTTTTCTCTTAAAGTCCCTAAAGTACAGTTGAATTGCATCTTTTGGCCTTTTTATTTTGCTGTGGCAGAACTTTTTCTCTGTACCTTATGATGGACTCTTGTCTGAAATGTCACAGTTTCTCTGGAGTATTGTACTATTATGGCTACTTTCACTTGCAGAAGACTATGAATCAAGTCCAATGACTTCCAAGCAAACATACATTATGAAAACAAAATACTGCTTTTTTCAAATCATTAAAAAGTCAAAGATGTGGAAATGTTTCTTCTGGCTTTTTGTGACATCTAGTGAGTATTGAAGGATATTGCACACGTCTCAGAGCTCAACTATTGTCATCTCCAGGGTGTAAGGCAGGACATGCCATGATAGCACAACTAGGGGGTCCATTTTTCAAATAAATGTATGTACAGTATGTATGTATCTATGTATATATACAGTATGTATGTATATATGTATGTATACAGTATGTAAGTATGTATGTATACATATAATGTATGTATGTATGTATACAGTATGTATGTATGTATGTATACAGTATGTATGTATTATGTATGTGTATATATATATATATATATATATATATATATATATATATATATATATATATATGCAGTATGTAAGTATGTACACAGTATTTATGTATACATATACTGTATGTATGTATGTATATAGTATGTATGTATACAGTATGTAAGTATGTATACATATAATGTATGTATGTATATATATACAGTAAGTATGTATTTATATATACAGTATGTAAGTATGTATGTATGTATGTATGTCTCATAAACAAGGCCGCAGCCGTAACTGGTCTTACGCTGTACATTCACATTAACCTTTTACCCTTTTAACATTGTACTATACACATAGCTGTTTTCCACACGCACTGAAATAACCCACAAATGCCCCGGAACCATAAGGAACAAATAAAATGAACAATATGGCCGCCATTTTCGCCACTGCGTACTGTTAAACTATAACTGTTTACACATTTGGCATACTTTTAGCTTACAGAGAACACACCACTAGGGATTCATATTAGCTTGTTAACATCTGTAGTCACATAAAAGGTGTGTAGCTAACCTGGAAATATTAGAAATATTACAGAGAACTCAGCGACGCAGGACAATTGCTAATTCCCCATTCACTCGGATTATGAGCTCATCTTGCTGTGCACCGCTAATTGTCCCAGTGTAACACTGTTCGTGCTTACTGCCACCCTACGTGTCCATTTGATGAAATACATGTCATTGTGTTTCTCCCGTAATCTTTCATTAGTATTGAATTAATTATACATATCAGAGTAAAATAAAATACCAATGCAATAGAGGGAAAGGGAACAAAAAGCAATAATTATATAAAAAAATAAACTAATTTTGTGAGTTTCACATGTAGTAAAAAACTAGCTTGCACAAAAAAGTGATGACCTGCACACAGAGCAGTAATATAGAGACAGGAGAGGATCATGTAGTTGTAGTTGAGCTCCACCTAATCAAAACACGTTTCATCTCGTTTACCGTGTGCAACTGTGTCTAACATTCACCATGAGATGAACGTTTGAACATTTATTCTTACTAAATTCGAATCAGCTAGTAGAAGCGCCACCGGCGCTCACATAGGAAGCGCGCTCACATTAACGCAGGATTGAACTAAAAACAACCCTCGCACTTTAATACTTATCACCTTATATATACCGCTGAAAAAATTAAGGGCACACTTCTATTACACACTGGATCTCGATGAACCAAATACACAAGTAAAAACTAAATACTTCACTAATCACAAAATCATTTGTCTGAATTGTCAAAACTAAATATTCTCAAAAACAAATTCTGCTTCACTATGTAATGTCAAAACTAAATGTTCTCAAAAACAAATTCTTCTTCACTATGTTGACTATACAATTTAATACACAGCATGAAATCACTTTATGATTGTCGCAGTCTCTTGCGTCATTCTGATTGGACAGATTCAAGCGCGCACTTCTTCAGTACTAATTCGGCAGATTCAGTTGTTTATATTTAAATTTAAACTCCTTAGGCCCGCGAGTGCTATCTTACACTGACTTTAAACGCTTCTGAAAATGAGTGGAAACGTCGATTCAGCAGAAGGAGCCGAGATATCAGGTATTTTTATATGATAAAGTCAGATATCAGAAATAATCCGATCGTGTTTCTTTTGTTTTTTAATTTATTTTCCACTCGGCAGCCGAGAAAACTCAGGAGAGCTGCTGCTAGCTTGTTGATGATGACAATTTTTGAGTTCTTAATATTTCTTTCTTTCTTTCTTTCTTTCTTTTCTTTTCCAAATCATTTGTTAATGAAGATGGATGAATGTGTTAGCTAGCCGCCCTGCTAACTAGCTAGCGCTAGAGATCAACTGTTACAATCTACCAATTGTCTAGACCGGGCATCACCAAATGGCGGACCGCGGTCCGGATCCGGACCGAGTGACGGGTCTGCCCGGACCCGTTAAAATTCTAATATTATCATATTAAGCATCTCCTTATTATAATCTAATATTATAAGAGTATATAAGCTCTTTGATATTAATAAAAAGATAAATCTTTCGTTCATGCGCAGTTAATGTAGTTATTAAGACAGGAGCGTCAAAAGCCAAGCCAAAAACAGATTGTTTCTGTTCCATACTCCAGAGCAGAAGGTGGCAGTAATGCACCTAATTACTCTGGCAGGACAATTAAGTTTCAGACCGCTGGCAGGACAATTACATGTCCATGTCTCTCAGTGGGAACGGAAGATGGAAAGGGAGTAAGGAGAGGTGGAAAGGAGAGAGGGAAAAGGGAGCTGCTCAAAGCTCTGCACTTTTCTTTTATTCAGTAAAATTCTGCCCTGTTCTATTTGACCTGAAATGTTCTTTTGCCTATAGAAGTGAACTATAGAAGTGTATGTGCGTTATTTTATTAACATGAGAGTACGCTACTTTAAGTGACAATATAAGATTCAGACCTTTGCTGGGAGGAAATTTTAGTAACTGGACCTCTTTGAATTTTGATTGAATAACTCTGGTCTAGATGTATCAGCATCTGTAGTTCAATAACACTGAGCTCCTATCTGTTGTTTACAAATCATTTAGCTGGGATGGAAGTCCGGATCAACCGAAGAAACTTTCCCATCAACTTGTGGAATTTGGTGAATGATCCTCAGATTTGTTCAATCTGCTGGGATGACAGTGGGGAAGGAATTCTAATCTGTCCAGAGGCCTTCAAAGCTGAAGTGCTGTCTAAAACCAACAAGGAGAAGATTTTCAGAACTACTAATTTCATCAGTTTTGTTCGTCAGCTAAACCTGTATGGCTTCACAAAAGTTTGCCCAGACTATAAGATCACATTGACAGCAGTGAGCTTCATACAGCACTATTTTAACCCCAACTTTAAACGGGCCAACCCGGAGCTTCTGGCGAACCTAAAGAGACTCACACCTTCCAACAGGGCCAAGCTTGCCACTGGGCAAGATGTCTCCAACCACCCAAGTACTTTTCATCCAGTGCTGAATTCACCTGACATCTCTGCTGTTGTTGGTCAGTAAATGTTCAGAACCAGCTATAATTTATTCTTTAATTTATTTATTCATTCATCTTTAGTAACTACTTTACTCTGGTCAGTTTCAAAGTGGCTCCAGAGCCCATCAAAATAAACCTGGGTGCTCTGATTGGGATGCCAGCCCATCACACACATACACACCAATATGCTATTCATTAGCATAACCAATTCATTTCCTGGCATGTAGGGGGGAGGATGTAGGAGGTATGAAATCTAAGTACATTAGAGGGAAGGAAATTGGGTATCAAATTTATTTTAAAACCTGCTATTTCACCCTGACAGAAGTCCAGAAGATGGACACTAGGAGCTGCATTGTATTGTAATATTGTTTCAGAATAATGTATTAGTGACATCTGGTTAATATGTTACTCAACACTTGTCAGCCTTTATTGTTTTGTGTTCTTTTAGTTGCAGAGAACCTTTGCTGTATCCCAGGATCTTTGGATTCCAACATGCCCTGCTCCCAACAAGAAGTGGCCTCCTCCGCTCATTGTGGCTCTTATCCTGTGAGAGCTGAGAAACTTTTTTTAGTTTACATACTAATCAAAAGGAATTGTTAGTGCAATTATTTTAGCCTGTGTAGCTACAATAAGGTTTGGTAGGAATGTAAACTTTAAACCTTAATGTGTGCTGTAACACAGAATTTATTTATTGTCCAGGACTCATTTAGCCACCTCCAGCACACTGACCAGGATCCAAACTGGGAATCAGCTCATGTCCAGGACGACTTGTTTAGTCAACTCCAGCACACTGACCAGGATCCAAACGTTGAATCAGCTCATGTCCAGGACGACTTATTTAGTCAACTCCAGCACACTGACCAGGATCCAAACGTTGAATCAGCTCATGTCCAGGACAACTTATTTAGCCACCTTCTGTACACTGACCAGGATCCAGATCCCAGGAAGAATCACATGAACCTGGACACTGTATTCGATGCAGAAGATGAAATGCAGGTCAGGTTATACAGAAAGTATTAAAATACATTTAATTCAGATTAGATGATCCTCCTTCATTGACACTCCCTGTGCTAATAGTCTGTGATTGTTTTCTCTCTATTCAGGCTGCTGATTTCTTCACTCTGCTTGACTTGTGAAGACAGTTAAATATCATTAATTATTTATATTATATTTATTTGTATTTATTTGTATTTATTCAATGATTCTTATCATTAAGCCATCTCTTGTATTATTCTGAATCATTCCTTTAATAAAAAAGACATAAAACATGAATATGCCAATAGCTCTTGCAGAGGCATTGATTATATCAAATGTATGCAATGTAATATTTGTATGAATTTAAAATTTGTACATCAGTCTAATCATAACTATTGTTATTTAAGAATAACTATTTAAAAAAATGGCATGCATTGATCATTCTTTTTAGATTTAAATATAAATTTAGTGCTACTTTGACAAGTATTATTTTAATACAAATTTGACTTAGCAATAAATTCTAACCATATCTTAAAGGTGAATGTATGAAACAATGCACAGAAAAGTGGGGCCTGATGCATGAAATGTACTAAATGATTTATTCAATAAAGTTATTTATGTTTTGTAGCTTCTATACACTTATATGGTAAAGATTTGGAAATAAGTTATGAACAACGTTCTAATGTTTAACAAAAGATCTGAAACAAGAACCAATGCAGTAGAATATTGAATATGCACAGTTTTACCTTAGAATTCTACTGTATATTGGCTGATGGTGGTGTAGAACATGCATGAAGCTTTAAACAGTGCTCTAGAGGTTTAACACAGAAACTGGTCGGTCATTGCAATGTGCTCTAAGCGGACATCATTTGGATGATATTGAATTTATTTTCCTGCACACAGAGCAGTAATAGATTGACAGTAATGAATCATGTAGTTGAGCTCCACACACAGCAGTTCTCCAGTGCTCTGCTGCTCAGTCTAACAGTATGCTGTAAAAAGTGATTCCAAAAAGGCAACAAACACTTACAATAAACACCAGTCATAATCTCTCTCTCTCTCTCTCTCTCTCTCTCTCTCTCTCTCTCTCTCTCTCTCTCTCTCTCTCTCTTATATATATATACAGTATGTATACAGTATGTATGTATGCATTGTTTAGATGTAGTGATAATTAACCTGACATTATCAAAACTTATTATGCATGTAAATACTTTAAACTGAATTCTACTGACTTTTTTTCCCAATAGAAACGTGTTATACTAGTGGAGAGTCCATAAATAAAGAACTATCCCAGTCTTATAAATAATCAAAAAAATTTTTATTAAGTTTTATAAAAATAAAGTTATTTTTATTTGAAAGTACTGTCAGATGCAAAAAAAAAAACAAGTACCAAGAAAACATTTTCCAATGATAGAAGGAGCTATGAAAATCTATAAAATCATGTTATTGTGTACTATAAAATAAAATAAATAATAAATTGTAGCCGAAGTTGAGTTTGTTCTCCCGTCCGCTAGGGGCAGTAATCAGTATACGGTCTTTGTGCGGTTTACTGACGATCTCTAACTCTGTGGTGCTGCGGCCGGAGTAAAGCCTGCAAGTACAAGCTCATGACACAGTCAAACAGCATGAATTGTTCAACCTGGTTCTATAAAACGTGCTGTAGGTCTAGATGATCTAAACAAAGTATTAGCTTTACTATTCCGACTGAAGCCAGAAGACTGGCAAAGTGATTAATTAACTATGACTGCCAACGAGGAGCAGGAGGTAAGCGAGTGTGTTAGCATTGAGGCTAACAGCTAATAGGCTAACTACAGGCGCACGAGTCTAAATGAATTTGTGTGAAGTGTAGGGTGTTGTAAAGGGTGTGGTGTGGTGTGTAGGGTGTGGTGTGTAGTGTAGGGTAGTGTGTAGTGTAGGGTAGTGTGTAGTGTAGGGTGTAGGGTGTAGTGAGGTGTAGTGTGTTGTGTTGTGAATAGTGTGGTGTGTAGTGTAGGGTAGTGTGTTGTGTAGTGTTGTGTAGGGTGTAGTGTTGTGTAGGGTGTAGTGTGGTGTTATGAGCTGTGTAGTATTGTGTAGTGTGTTGTGAAGGGTGTGCTGTGTAGTGTTGTGAATAGTGTGGTGTGTAGTGTAGTGTAGGGTAGTGTGTTGTGTTGTGTAGTGTGTAGGGTGTAGTGTTGTGTAGGGTGTAGTGTGGTGTTGTGTAGTGTAGGGTGTAGTGTTATGTGCTGTGTAGTGTAGGGTGTAGTGTTATGTGCTGTGTAGTGTAGGGTGTAGTGTTATGTGCTGTGTAGTGTAGGGTGTAGTGTGTTGTGAAGGGTGTGCTGTGTAGTGTTGTGTGGTATTGTGTAGTGTGTTGTGAAGGGTGGGCTGTGTAGTGTGTTGTGTGGTATTGTGTGTTGTGTTGTGAAGGGTGGGCTGTGTAGTGTGTTGTGTGGTGTTGTGTTGTGTTGTGAAGGGTGGGCTGTGTAGTGTGGTATTGTGTGTTGTGTTGTGAAGGGGGTGTTGTGAAGGGTGTGCTGTGTAGTGTGTTGTGTAGTGTTGTGTGCTGTGTAGTGTTGTGTGTAGACATTCAGCTGTATGTTAGGTCTGAGTCTACACTTGGATCTTTGGGTTACTGTATTAACTGATACAATGCAGCATCAATATTAGTATAATAGTACTGATAGAAAACAGCCCTAATGTTGACAAACTGTATAAACATAATGACTACATAGTTGTTTATTTGGAAGAGCCTTTTTATACATTATTTACATGCTGTTACATTGCCAAATATAGCTACTTTAGTATTACCAATGTAGAAGTGAAAGCCAATTGCAAATCAACATCATATAGTAGGAGAATATTAGGAGCATAAAAACTCTCTATTTTAGTAGACATTCCTGAAAGTTTTTCCATCTTCATTTTGCCAACATACCAACATCAGTCAGATCAAAACCAGAACTGGGCTGTGTAACCAAGCCGTATTTTCAACGGCGTCATTAAAATTCATTTACATTTACAGCATTTAGCAGACCCCCTTATCCAGAGTGACTTACATTTTATTTCAGTTTATACACCTGAGCAATTGAGGGTTAAGGGCCTTGCTCAGGGGCCCAGCAGTGGCAAGAAAAAAAAACAGTACCAATGAAACCTTTACTAATGATATAAGGAGCTATGTCAGATTGGTGGCGCTGGGATTCGAACTCATGACCTGCTCATCAGTAGTCCAACCCCTTCACCACTAGGCTGCCCATCATCATGATAAATTGTGTCATGTGCTGAATTCAAACACAAACATATTCAGAATCTGATGCAAGCAAACTTTATTCTACGCTTCAGTCATCTCTAATATGATGTTTTTAAATAACAGACTGCAAAACTCTTTGTTATTAATTACTTTAAAAAAGAATAAAACTTTTGGATTAACGCTTTCTTTAAGAAAAGTCGTGTTTGAGAGATCAGACAAGACAAAACTCACTGAAAAGTTCTTGTGTTGTGGGTCCATGGTGGCATATTTCATATTAGTACATTTGCCTTTCACTTTTGGCAATTTGCTTACCGTCTCTGTTCTGTGTGTGTGTGTGTGTGTGTGGTTTTTGTATGTTGTTCTTGTGCTTTGGAGGTTTAATATGTGTACTCCTGTTTATTCTCTCAATCCAGAGTTATGCGTTGTAGGCTGATTGGCATCCCTAAATTGTCTGTCATACATGAATGTGTGTGTGATCGTGTCTTGTGAATTGGTGCCCAGTTCAGTGTGTCACCCAAATCCACAGGGAAGGGCTCCACATTCCTCACAATGCCGTTTAGTATAAGCATTACAATAAATGGATGGAAGAAGATCTTGTGCTGTGGTGTGTCTTGGTTTTATCCTTAATGGTCTTGGTTTTAGCCACTGTCATCAGGAATGACCGATATTATCCACAGAGGACCAACATGGGTGCAGGTTCTGTTCCAAACAACATCTAATAGTTAATGAATGACCAAAATCAGCTAGGCATGGTTCTGAAATACTGAAATCAAACCTAAACATTAGTCTTTGCCCGAATCTCACCTCTGGTTTGATGTGTTGAATTGATGCATAAAAGACCCAGCAGCTGGTTATTAAATATTTGTCTTTTTTAATTTTTTTTATTTGCAGATGGAGTTAGAAGCTCTGCGCTCAATTTACGAAGGTGACGATTGCTTCAAAGAGCTGAGTCCTAACTCCTTCCAGTTCAGGGTAAATATATATCCTCTATTATTAGCAGTGATGGTGTTATTGTGTAAAATAGGAGGTGGTTGCTTTAGGCTGATGATAAAAGGAATTTGCACATCTTTTCTTTTGAGAAAAGGTTCCCAGATATTTGATTGGCAAATGAGTTCCCGGTTATTCAATATGAATGGAACACCTTGAAGCATTCGAGACACATTTTGTAGTCACAAATAACAGAATGTACCATAAGGTGTGTTAGGAATCAAATGATTATTCACTATTCTGCAGCATTTTGTCGTTTAGATCGTGTCTTGTGTGTACGACGACGTGTACTTCAAGTACCTGGATGATGCACATATTTATCCGAAATAATTCAGTGTGGAATGTTTGACACTTCATGATTACGTAGCAGAAGAGGGACAAGGCTACCAGGTGCTGACACTGGATGGGGAAAAGTTTTCATATGTACAAGACATCTTACAAGTGTCCTGTAACTTAGCCCACATGTGTGATTTATTAGGGGAACCGCTCATACTTATCGGTTAGTAAAAAGAAATATTAAGTGTTCCATTTCCAAAATTCCTACACTAGATGGTAGAGAACATAGTGTGTAGTCTGTAGTGCGTCATCTGGGATGTGAGACTGGATGAGAAAACAGCAATAACACGTAGTAGATGTGATGGAGCATGTTACGCAATACGAGGGTGCGTCTCAATCAGCTCTCTAGTTCAGCAGTCAGGGGATTGGTCAAGGTGTCAGCCAATTTATCGATGTATTGATGCTCACAATGTTCAATAGCAAATGACTCCTATTTTCTAAAGTCTCTGAGATGAACTGTCAGCGAACATCATAGATTTACCAACTTGATTTGACGTTCTATAAATGGTTTGAGTTTGTTTGAAATCCACTAGCTAGCCTATGATCCTGCTTGAAATACTGTGACAGGAATGATATTTCATAATGTCCAAAACGATCAGTCCTTACTGTTGTTCATCAATGCCAGTGGTATGCAGTCATGTTGTGGGAAATTGCCATCAGTGTAACAGTGTGTAGTGCATCAGGGTTCTTACCAGTGCCCTGACTCCTGTACATGATATACTGATTCACACCTAGGGAGCTAAATGAGACTGGTGTATTGCCTTTTCTCTACTTTTGTTGTTCATATCAACACATCTTATAATATTTTATTAATGGCATGTAATATAGGAAGAAATTCTGCTGTAATGAATATGCTTAGCTTCTAAATCCTTCTGCAGTCTCTACTTGTAAGCCTAACTGGGTTTGATCTGTATTGTGTTATAGCAGGTATAAAAGCAGTCATTAGTTCACCTGCCTGTTTTTTCCTCTCTTTTTATCGTGATGTCGGAGCTCTTCTGTTTTAACAAATCACTCAAAACCTTTCAGACTGTCTGTGTAATCAATAACACTGCTTGCTGTATAACATCACTGTGCCTGATTTTCTGCAGATAGGAGACCTGAACGAGTCCAAATCATTCCTGCTAGATATCTCATTGCCTGAGACGTATCCAGAAACCGCACCGCATGTATCCTTAGATGCCTTTTTCAACAACAGAATGTAAGTCAAGCACACTGAATTTGCCAAAAAGCCACAATTATCTTTTGTTGTCCCGATTTTTCATGTGAGAGA
Source organism: Tachysurus fulvidraco (assembly GCF_022655615.1). NCBI lineage: Eukaryota > Metazoa > Chordata > Actinopteri > Siluriformes > Bagridae > Tachysurus > Tachysurus fulvidraco. The sequence goes on from NC_062518.1 coordinate 34,628,934, forward strand.
GCTCACACCATTTCTGTGGGAACTAAAGCTTTAAGGCATAATGCAAAGTGTGTGAACTTGATAAGAAAGAGGCTACGCATGCAGAGTAAACAGAGGGAGTCGTTCTCTTTCTGTTCACGCCTTTAGCTCATCGGAGACCAAGCAGTTAATCATCTCCAAGCTGCATGAGCAGGTGGAGGCGAACCTGGGCAGTGCCATGATGTACACTCTGTTTGAGTGGGCCAAAGAAAACCAGGAGATGCTGATGGAGAATCACCAGCCCGTAGTGTCTGCTGTGGTCAGTGCAACTACACAATTGCTATCCAACACGGCCTTGTGAGTTAGTGATATTGAGCCTGTTAAGTGAACGTTTATGTCTGTATCCATTTCATTTAGACCCTGACTTCTACCAGTGAACTGAACAGTCAAGTCTCAGTCAGTAAGAAAAAGGAGAAGAAAGAACAGCTCACCAAAGCACAAAAAAGAAAAATGATAGGAAGAACTGGTAAGCCGTCATAATTTCCCAGAGCCACAAAACAGGTTAAATTCTCTCTGTCTGCTTGTGGGAGCAAAGGATGGCATCGGCAGTGAAGGTTACAGTGTAGACTGTGACGCTAATAAGGTTTGTGGACATCTGACCATCACACCCATATGTAGGCCTTCCCTAATCTGTTACCACTGATTGGCTACCACAGCTCACAATTCTATAGAATGGCCTTGTATGCTGTAGGATTACAATTTCCTTTTGCTTTAACTAAAAGGACCAAATGTGTTCCAGTATGACAATGAGCCTGTGCACAAAGCAAGCTAGTTAGAAACAAGGCTGCACTGGAAGAACTGGTGTGAACTGTACAGAACCCTCGAACTGCTTATCATCCCAGGTGTTTCATCGCCAGGTCATGACCTTGCAATATCCCGGGAAACAACGATCTGATCTTCCCTTTGGTCACAGGTCGCAACCTTGGAGTAACCATGGAAAATCAACTGTCCTTTTCCTCTCACGTTGCTCATGTGACACACTCGTGTCGGTTTATTCTTTACAACATTAGGAGGATTGGTAACTGGGTAAATTCTCACATACCACCCCATGATGAACATGAACTTCCCCATGGTGTCTGAACACCTGAGTCACTGGCAATCTTAACTACTACTTCCTGAAACACTTTAAAGGTGCCCTTCCACACACAACCGTTTTTATGAAATCAGGTCAGTTGGAAAAGTTGGTCAGTCTGATGTCGTAATGATTGAGCTCATTACTATTCATGAGCTCTACCACTTGAGACCGCGCCCCCAGAATTCGTGTAGCTCAGTGAGTTTCCTGTACAGCAAGGATGGCTGAACGTCAACGGGCTTGTGAAGAAGCCATTCTGCCGCAATTCAAGGTGATTGTACACAAAGTTCCTCTATCCTAGGCTACTTATTGTGCTGGGTGAATGAATAGTCATGCTCTCATATCGTAGCGGTTAGCCAATCGGAGCCAAGCAGCATAGCTCATTGAATATTCATGAGAACTGACGCAAATCGAGCTGAGTCTTCCTGCAGGCTTTCTATACCACAATAGAATGGCTTGAAACAAGGTAACCAAGGCCTTTTTTCCACACAAAAAATGTTAGAGTCCATGGTAAACTTCAGACATTACCACAAAAGTAATGAAATATGTGTGGCAGGGCATCTGTAATTAGCACTTTTCCCTGTTTGTGTGTTTGTAAAATAAATAAATAAAAAAACTGAACAGTTTTAGGTTGATGGTATCCTATGTCTGTAACCTAGTGAACCAGTGTTAATGTATTCATAGAGACTTGAACGCACTTTTGGACGTCCCTCTGGGCGTCTGCTAAATACCATAAATGTAAATGTAACTCGGCAAACCAACTGAACATCTCTGCAATGAACCTGAAGAGCAACCGCACCCCGTACCTCCATGTACACCATCGGTGCCTGACCTCACTGTTGCGCTCAGAGGAGTGGACGTTATTGTAGCAACAAAGTGGAGCTAAATCAGGAATGTGATGTTCAAAATGCACATATGGGTCTGATGATCAGGTGTCCACATACTTTTGGCCATACAGTTTATGTACATGTTCACATCGGAGGTTTTTTTTTTTTAACCAATTATAAAATATTTAGTTAACGTCTAACTTTTGTGACTTATTTAATTTCATTTTTATTTAAATAGCCGATAAACTGGTGAAGGATTTGGTGACATTAAGTACCAAAATACATAGATTGAAAAAAATAAAATAAATAAGTCTTTGCACCCCTGTTGAAATGTCTGGGATTTGTGGTGTAAAAAAAATTAAACCGTGATAATCTCTCTCTCAAACTTTTCCCTGACTCTCGATGTGAAATAACAATAAAACAACAACAACTTGGGGGTACTTCCTCATTGCATAAGCATGTGCACCCTTTTATAATTATAGCTGTGAATTTGTTCAGACTGAACCGTTCACATTCATTTTTCAAAAGTAATCATCCTACAGCTGTCTATAATTAAATTATTCTGATTAAGCCCAAAAAAAGATCTACTGTTTCTGTGGGAACTGTTTTCTTCACATCATCTTGGTTTCGTTCAACTTCCGAAGCCGAAGTTCACGAAGAGCTTACAATCTGCAACATTTACGTCTTTCTTTACCGTCCTGTGGAAGATGTGTATAATTGTTGATATGTACTTATTTGATTTCACATTTTATTTAACAGACAACAAAGGTGAACTGCCCAGAGGTTGGAACTGGGTCGACGTCATCAAGGTAATTTAATCACTGTAAACTAACATCGAATGCCTTTGTAGTTAAAACTCTAACCTTCTTATGTGTTTTGTTTCTTCGTATAACACTGGTTTCTACTTTCGAACAGCATGTGAGTATGGTTTAAAATTTTTTTTAAACAATTAATTAGTAGTGTTAGCATGTTTTTCATGTTTTCACACCTTAATTAACAGTCCAACATGTTTAATGACCAATCTCTGTGACAGCTGAGCAAGACAGGAGGAAAAGAAGACGGCTAAAGAAACTGCCCCTGAACCTTGTGTGTTAAAGTAGAGACTGATGGAGAACGAAAATCTGCCGTGACTTGATTTTTAAAGAAAGTTAAAATGCACCATGATTTGGACGAAGCCACTGTTTTGTTTGTGCCAACGAGGCACGTGACATGAGCTTAAAATATCCACTGGCAAAATAAAACATCGAGGTAGATTCACAAAGTGACAGCAAACAAGCACTTGCAATACGAACGCAATGCAGTGTCTCATATAGTGTGTTCTGAGGGCAGACTCGGCTCCCATGTCTTCACATTACAGGGCTTTGTTGCCACAGCCCCAGGTTATACCACTACCAAGCAACTGATTGATTTGTATCAAACACTCTGTGTGTACAAAATGGCAAAATTTAAAAGTTTATGAAGCATTGTGGTTTGATCAAGTGAACCTCAGTTTGTATTTGTACCAGTTTTTAGCCTTGTTTTTCTTTCTTTCTCCTTTCAGTTATTTATTGTGCATATTTTTTGACACAATATAAAAAATTTTATGGACGATTTATCACGCGTCTGTGCTTTTTATATATGAACAGCAAAGAGATTGACATCCTGTGTGTTTTAAGAAAAATGCAAGATGTTTCCATTTTGTTTACTAAATGTGTCCCATATTTTTTTCATATAATATGTGTTTGACGCATCTCAGAGTTCTTTGGGTGCACAGTCTCATGACCTCACCCTCAGTGAGAACCTGTGGTTTTGAGGAAAGGGAGCTATGTCACTTCACTTTGTCACTATTCACAAATCATGTAACACCAGCACAATTCATATGATCACAGGACAACATCCATAACAAACATCAGAATGGAGGGAAAATGTGATCTCAGTGATGTTCAGTCGCAGTATTTTAAAACTGGCCCATCTCTGATTATCAAGCATAATGAGGGATGTGGTAGCCTAGTGGTTAAGGTGTTGGATTACTGATCGGAGGGTCAAGCCACCACTGCTGGGCCCCTGAACAAAGCCCTTAACCCTCAATTGCTCAGTTTTATAAATTGAAATAAAATGTAAGTCACTCTGGATAAAGGTGCCATCTGCTAAATGCTGTAAATGTAAATAATAGTCTCTAGAGTTTACAAAGAATTGTGATGGGGGGGCATCCAGTTTGGCAGAAAAACTCTATCATGTGAGATGTGAGAAGAGAATCACCAAATCAATCAACCAATTCCAGCTACTAGACTGCTAAATAAGCATTTGGGATCTCATCAGGTATCATGTTCAGCTCCTTCTGCCCACATTATATAAGGTGTATGAATGAATGAATATGTACATAGTGTCATGTTATGATGCCTGTCTGTGGTGTGTTCCCACCCTGCGTGGGACAAAGTCAGGGCTCTCAAGTCACTCATTTCGGTCTTTTGTCACGTTTCCCACCACACATTGTATTTCTCACGCAGAAAAACTTATTGACTATTTATCATATATTTAATTTGCCGCAGCGCCCAAAATGTATCAGTCCGCACCGCTGTCTCTATGGAACCCGGCAGGAATCAAGCGCGTCTCAGTTTTTAGTCAAGCCTGACACTTATCAGCCAATCAGAAAATAGCACTATTGTATATGGGTAAGATTTAATGCAACAACCAATGGAAAAAAAACACATCCTGGAATTCAGCATCATCCTCGTTCACCCACAGAGAAAACCACTGGAGCTGCGAGCATCACTTCGAGCACAGAATAAGTCATGATCTCCTGCTGTAATGGAACAACAAATTCACAACTTGTTTGACACAAACAATGACATTTTGACTGCTGTTAGAGATGTTTCCCAGATATTCCGCATGAGTTTTTCATAAGTGTCTGTAACTTAGCCAAAAGTTTTACAGCCTGTTCACTGACAACACCTGCTCAGAACAAGTAGTCTATTGCCAGTGGTTCTTAAACTGGGGCCCTGAGATGGTGCCAGGGGCCCCGGCTTAAATGAGAACACCCGCTCAGAACAGGCAGTCTAGGTTTTAGTGCTTCCACATTCTAATGCTGATGCCCAGAGGGTATTTTCGATGGTCGGTTTGAACAAAACCTCGACACGAAACAGCTTTTGTCTGGACGGGACATGTCCTCGATCATGACCCTAAAATGGCTGGGCTTGTGCCGAACTGTTTTATTTAGGAGAAACATTACAAATGATAAAGGCAACAAACACTTACAATAAACAACACCGGTCATAATCTCTCTCTCTCTCTCTCTCTCTCTCTCTCTCTCTCTGACATGAAGATATTATTGGGATATATAAGTCTTTAGATCCAATAATAATAATAATAATAATAATAATAATAATAATAATAATAATAAACATTGTATAATTTATAATTGGGCAAACCAGAGATATGCTGACTAAATCTAATACCCGAGTGTCCCAGAAAGCCAAATAGCCAAATACAGACAGGAATAAGTATGATGCATTATGACACGCACACAGCCGAATTGCGTGGCGCGCGTGCTCAATCGCAGCCTGCTTGCGTGTAAAAAAAAAAGGGGCGTGGCATCAAAGACCGTTAAAATTAGAATTTTTATATACGTACATATTTTTATATTTATATATATATTTTAGTACTAGATAGTCATGTACACTAGTGTAAGAATATAATATAGCGCGTGAAAAGTGTTATATCCTGTCTATATTATATTGAGTAGGAAGTCGCTGTAGTCAGCCTGCGTAGTTATTTTAATGCTGGACTACATTTCCCATGATGCACTTCACCCCTTCCTCGCAGCCCATAGGCTAAGCTTATGGAAGGAAATGCAACGCGTTCTTCTGTACAATCTATTGTGAGGAGGAATGTGGCTGATCTCGTTTAGTTCTGTTTTTAGCGTAAACTCCTTATCGTAATTATTAATAGGCTGGTGCTTTTACCAAATGGACTCTTGTAACTTCGAGCATCTGTAGTTCTTGTGTTCGCTCATACACACGCGCTCGCGCGCACACGCGCACACACAGAGTGGGAAGTTCCTCACACCAGCCTGACTGAAGAAGAATGAGGAAACACCAGCAAACATCAAACTCGTGTACAGCTAGCAGGTAGCCTCCCGTCCTAAACATCTCTCCGACCTGTCCGGAGCCGAACAAGGTGCTTTGGCTCTTCTGAAACTCAGGACTCTTCTCACAGACCGATGGCGGTTTCTGCAGCGAGCGACAGCGTCACATGTAAGAGGCTTAATGTTCCTGCAGCTGGGACAGTTGTGTGTGTGTGTGTGTGTGTGTGTGTGTGTGTGTGTGTGTGTGTGTGTATATATATATATATATATATATATATATATATATATATATATATGGGTGTGTGTATATAGTGTGTGTGTGTGTGTGTGTGGGTGTGGGTGTGTGTGTGGGGAGGTCAGATAGAGCATCAACATCATGCAGGACTAAATCAGGGAGTGTGTGTGTTTTTTTGTGTTTGTGTTTATGGCCCTGTTTGTGAGTGTTTGTTTGTTTGCATGATTGTGTGTTTGTGTGTGTGTGTGTGTGTGTGTTTGCGATTGTTTTTTGTGTTTATGGCCTGGTGTGTGTTTGCGTGTGTTTGTGTGTGTAAGAGAGATGATCTGAGGTGCACCAGGCGTTCATAAACTTTTTACAGCTCTTCCATCTTTCAAATGTGAAACAAACTTATAAGCAGGAAATTTAAGAATAATATATTATCTATTTACTAGAGCCAGAGAGTTTCTTCATTGCCACCCCATTCTATTCTGTTCTATTCTATGATCTATAGCACAACTGTACATACAATTTATTTATGGGTCTAATTACATTTACATGTACATGTATTTTATGCAAAAGACAATAACGCTTCTGATCCTGATTCTGATTCAAGATCAGCTGATGCACCGCTGATGTAACGTCATTATAGAATCACGTACCCCTTCTTGTTTATGCTCCATATCCCTGAACCCCACTTTCCTTTCATTTCACAAGAACACTCGATTAGGCATACAATTTTGATAACCAAATGATAACCATCTAATCTCCAAGAATCTCTAAGAATGAAAGCAGTACAGTCAGGATATACACCCTGTATATACATTGTGCCCCTCTCTATAATGACCATGACTGCATGACGTCTAAAAATAAAAGGGTACAGCCTGATCCCGAAGAAAACTACAAAATGTACTTTGCTTAAGTGGACCTAGTGTAACTAGACTTACAGTAAATAATTTGACATTAAGGACCATCATCAATGAGTGATGTAAAGGTACAAAATCTGTTACCTTGATAGGATGTAGGCTGAGTCAAGGAGCTCAGGCAGTACTGAAGAGACCATGTCTTTCTGACTAATACACACATTTATGATATTTGTGCTAACTGAATAGCAGGTTGAATTTGTTCTTTTCAAACGGAATATTAATTATTATTTTGGATAATATGACCTGAAATAGGTTTTTGAACCAAAACAAGAGGATTGGCAACCAAATCAAATATAAAGTCTTCTGTTTCTTGCACAGTACTAGTTGTTGAACGTATAGTTATATACACGCACACGAACGTATATAGTCCAACTTTGCTGTATTTTTTTTATGTGTTACATTAACATGCTCGCTCCTTTCAAACTCAAGCTGTGAGCATTTGAACCTCCTGCAATACACACAGTTACTATTTCTATTATATTTATTTATTTATATTTTAATCTCTATATGTTAATCTATTTGTTTATTCTCGAAGTATCCATCGCTTATAACTTTATATTTATGCTTCTTCGCTTCATTAGTACTGTGCACCGGCACATCATGACAAGATCCATGTACGTGTAAAAACCCACAGTATTTGGTGATTGATTCTTATTTTATTTTGAAATTGAAATGTATCTTTATTCCAGATAGTTTTTCTTTATATTAAGTACATCACTAGTCTGTGTTTATTTATTTATTTATTTATTTTTATGTCCACTTGCTTAAAACAATGAATGTAAACTGAACATTTGTATTTAAAATAGTTATTTATTTAGCCTCCTGTGAGAAATCAGACATTTCTTTAGACTTTATGTTGTTCCTTTAAACAGGGTAAACGTACCTATTAAGCCTACAATATAAACTATTAAGACTTTTTTTTTAGGCCAAAACACAGATTTTATTAGAAATTAGGTAAATTATTAGGTACGTTACACTAAAATGTCTCGTACATTAATATGTATATTTCAAATGAGTAAAGTATTTAAAAGAAGAAACCTTTTGAGTTTTTAATTTTTAATTTTTTTATTTGCAGGTGCTAATCACAACAATCATTCAAACATTTTGTTTTAGCAGATGTTTTTTGGAACCTGTTTGTGCCAGGAGCTTCTCTGAGGCAGGATCTATCATGAATCATGTTTCATCCACGTTTATTACGTAGCTGTGAGTCATCCATTGTGTTTCTTAGAAAGTCATCAAACCAGTCAAGAATCTTAGAATTGGGAATTTACAGAAAATTTGATCTTAAATGCATAAAAAGAAACTGAACTGCCAGCCAATATATAGATTAAAACCTGTGTGTGTGTGTGTGTGTGTGTGTGTGTGTGTGTGTGTATCCTGTACACATGGACATAGAAAAGATTTATGTATTCACTTCCAGGCATAGCACTTCCTTAATATAATACAGTACTGTATTAAGTAGGAAACCTGATCCTGACATGAACAGAAAGAAGAGGCCGATACTTACCCTATAGGGGCCTCACTTTTGGAAGCGTTCCATATCACGTAAGGCCCAACTTCACTTTATTCCTCTGACGTCTTTATATTCGGCTGGCATCCCTGCAGCTGCTGACAAGATAACACTGCAAAAACTGCTGACTTTTTCATTATTTACACCCATGACTTTTCACAAGGTGGAGAGGAGGGACCATGCCCTTGCTTTCTGACTAAGCAGAATGTGACCGTCCTGCCTTCGGTTCATATGTCAAACCTGGGGCTGCGTGATAACATTCAATGTTTTATCAATTCAGGAATCTAAAAACTTTACGGAAACCTAATTCCTAGGAAGCAGCATCGCTCCTCTGATTTCTACTGTGTTTTTTAGTGTTACATTCTTATAATCTGTTCATTAGAAGTCTGTTTCTAAGACCACAGATTGATTTCTGTTTCTTAGTATCGCTCTGTTTGGCTGCAGTTGAAGGTCACTGCTCAGAGGGAAGTCCAGCATTCTGTCTACTGTAGCTTAATTACTTAAGCCACAAATATTCTCTTCATACACTAGGTATCGCACAGACAGTTAGTAAAGCCATGTCTGGGATATGCAGTAGCGCACACACACACACACACACGTTCACATATGCATGTCGCGCCGTGTCAGACATTGCTTAACAAAACACTTATTGTTGGTGTGTTTATCTGACTGACTGACATGTATTGGGAATGTGAGCACAAACTTACCCCTCTGTCTTGATGGTGCCTTATGTTATGTATGTAGTGTGCATCGCTTGCCTAAGGTATGTAGAGCTTCTCTCTTGACCCCTGCTTGGTTATTCAAACACAGAAATCATATCAGCCACATTTCTAAGATTTTTCCTCGCAAAGACACTTTTATAAATCCCCGAGAATTATAAATTCACGAGATTTCCATAGGGCTGTCTAAGAAAATCACTTGAGCTGTCATGAATAAAAATAAGAAAACACCCTAATGTAAATGATGCCTAATGCTCCCGTCGGATTGTGACCCTGTGTATCATATTTGCAAAGGAAATTAATAGTTAGTGCTCAATGTTTTTGCTTGCCAGTGTAGAGTGTGAGAGAGGCAGAGAGAGAGGCAGAGAGAGAGAGAGGCAGAGAGAGAGAGAGGCAGAGAGAGAGAGAGGGGCAGAGAGACAGAGAGAGACTGAGACAGAGAGAGACAGAGACTGAGACTGTATCTGTGTGAATAATATATCTCTGGGATCAACCGAGTTATCTTAACTGCAGACAGATGAAATTTCACCTTGTGTTTCAGTACTACCACAAAAATGGCCTTAATGATTTTCCCTGTGAGAGGAATTTCACTCGCCACGTTAATATTCCGCCTAAAAAAGGAACTAATGCTGATGTTTTAAAAGGCTGTGAGATTTGCGTAAATATCAGGAGCAGAACTTGGACCAGAAGACCTTGTGATCTGATTCAATTTCCTATTGAAATCAGATTACGCTGTTTAATCTCTGACTGGAGCAATGCAATACTCCATATTTAAAGAATATATCATTCCTTTTTTTAGGCAAAGCCTGAATTAATAGCAGCCTTCCATAACAGTACAAGTGAAGGCAGATGCTGCGTTGTCTTTTTTCACCTATATTCAGGAGTTAAAACACACCGGAAAACAGGGTTAAGGTAAATATAAGTGAATTAACAGTGTGTGAGCTGGTGAGAGAAAGAAATCTATTTGGTTTTGTAACATTTTAAGAGAGACAGAAAAGTCAAACCAGCAGGGATTATCTTGGGTGTGCTATCAAAAAAGTAGGATCTGTCTTTGTATATCTTTTACAAACACTCTCTTTTTCTCCGTCTCCGTCTCTCTCTCTCTCTCTCTCTCTCTCTGTCTCTTTCATCTCTCTCTCATCTCCCCCTCTCTCTCTCTTTCATCTCTCTCTCTCTCTCTCTCTCTCTCTCTCTCTCTCTCTCTCTCTCTCTCTCTCTCTCTCTCTCTGTTCCATCCAGAGTTAGGAAACTCAACATCACAGTGTTCTTCATATTTAATACTGTAGGGAATCACTGGTGTCTCGTTAGTCTTGTACAAATCTCCATCATGTACACACATCAATCTTGACGTAGTTATATTTTCTACAGTTAGTAAATTTAGACAGTTATTACAATTGCTAATGAAATGGGTTTCAAATGATTTGAGTCTCAATCTGTTTCTTACTCAAAAACCCATTTCCTAATCTCATTAAATAAAAAAAAAAATGTTATATCCACCTCAGTCACAAATTCACTAGCATCGCTGCCTTTAACTACTAAATATATTTGATGTCATTTTAGGCAGGTACGGAGCTCAAGGATAAAAAGTCTTATTGTGTTAATAATGATGTATATTTATATAACATGCCAGGAAATCGAATAATTGGATTGAATTTATTACAAAAGTATTTTGTTTTATTCCACTCATGCCACAGCGATTATACTACAGAATTCAGATAAGTTAATACTGAATGACGCTTGTTTATACTTGCATTTAGTGTTGTGGAATGTCCCTGAGTACGTTTCACAACTAGCAAGTTAGCTCCTGTTATCACTTTGTATCAGAGCAAAGATGTACCTGTGTCTGTGGCAGTTCTATAAACATCTGGTAACTTCTCGTTTCCATCTAAAAAGATTCATCATATCTGTGGTATGTTTTCTTTGTTTTTCTCACAACCTACTCCAACAAACTCACTGTCAGTGTTGTGATGCTGAAAAGTTCATCAGCACCTTCTCCTTCTGACCAGTCGGATTCAAGAATTCAACAACATTGTGGAATAGTTTTATGTGCACTATATGGCAAAATGTATGTACACCTGACCATCACAGCCTTATGAGCTTGTTGAACATCCCATTTCAGATTAGGTTTGAGATCAGGGTGTGGTGTGATGTTCAGGTGTCTACACACATTGTAGTGTATACTATATTGCATTATTATACTAGTGTACGATTAAATAAAGCTGAGTGCTAATGAATATGTTTGTATTGTGACTGTTTCCAGTGAACAAAACGAATAATGGAGAGACGGATCACGGCAGCTCAACTCACCCCGAGTACATAGCCTTCGGCCTGGTGCCCGTCTTCTTCCTCCTAGGGTTGCTGGGCATGTTAATCTGTCACATACTGAAGAAGAAGGGCTATCGCTGCACAACGGATGCTGAGGAACCTGTGGAACCTGAGGTAGATGAGGAGAAACATCTGGAAGACGGAGGTAAGGAGGAGCTTTTCAGATTCTCTTATGCACCGACAGATGTCTCATCTACAGGGCTGTACTGTATGCCTTAATAATTAGCACACAGATAGATGCTTTGTTCTGTCCTCAAGTGAACATCCGTTTGTAATAAAACGTCCGTCCGTCCCAAAAAATATTCAGGGTCATGCAGTTGGTGTGTGCTAGGTTTTTCTTTCTTTCTTTTTTTTGGAAAATGAACAGAACTGTGCGGTTACATTTGAATGGAAAGATTCAGGACATACACTACAGGCATACGGGTTCAAAGAATGGCAAAGAAAGTCTCCAAATGTAACATGAAACATTACCAAGTAATCTTGTCAATTCTGTAGCCACTCTGCAGCGTATCATGTTCACATTGTGAAAGTCCTCTTCGGAATTACTTCCTCAAAGTAGAACACAATTATTTGTACAAAGAAGAAACATTTTGTGTTGCAGTGGTGGCTCAAGTGGTTAAGGCTCTGGGTTGATAATAGAAGGATCAAGGTTTAAGCCGCAGCACTGCCAAGCTGCCACTGGTGGCTCTTGAGCCTGGCCCTTAACCCTCCCTGCTCCATGGTCGCTGTATCATAGCTGCCCCTGCGCTCCAACCCCAACCTCCTCAGTTGGGATATCCACCATTCTATAATGTGTATGTGGTGCTAATAAAGTCTTCCATGTCCCCAATTCATTATACAAAACATGCAAAGCTATTTCTGATATTTCAAGTCATCATAATATTAAAATTTCCCAACTGCTGGGCCATGCATAGGCAAACAAAGTAACAAATAAGAAATGATCTATCTAAACCTACACACACCTACCACCCTGTATTGTTCACTAGCTCACACACAGCAAGCTATAATATCATGACCCAAGCTTTAATATCATGCACCCATATGATGTAGTCATCAGCATTCTCACATTATCAGGTTGTGAACAGCTTGTGAACCAGCAGGGGCATGCCATGGAGTTGTTGGCACATGTACTGGATAACTCAATCGCTTTGCCTGACTTGTTTTCTTGGATTCTAACACACTCATGATCAGTGAATTTTTTTTATATATACAGGAGTTTTCACAGACCTGGTGTTGCTTTTATAGAGCAATAAAATAATCTAATAACAAAATGAAATGGTATTCAAGATAAAAGTGTAGTTTGAAATGGACAGATTAGGAGGAATCCTCTTATTCTATTCTATTCTATTCTATTCTATTCTATTCTATTATATTCTATTCTATTCTATTCCAAAAGATCAGCAGAAACTCTAAAGCACAACAGGGTAAGAGTATTTGAGTATATGTACTTTTGTGTGGAAAAGTATACAGTTTGTGAACGTCTCCTTTCCTGAGTTTTATTCTTTGTAGTCTCAGTGAAACGCCAGCTAGCTCCAGCTGTAGAGAGTTTAGTGAAAAGGATGGTAAAAACAGCAGTAACTGAAGATGTGGGAGAACAGACTGGTGTGCATGGGTGCCTAAATTTAGGGAGGACATTAGTGGTGGATCGTTGAAATGCTGTATATATGATGATAAGATAGTTTGCACTGAATGTGGGCTTTACCGGTTAGTCAGTGCAGCTGCTGTGGGACTGCTTGTGAGGCTGGTTACTCGTAAGAGAGCAAAGGCTCCATAGGAAGGATATGGGTGGAGTGTGTTTACTCATGTTTGTTGTATATTCGGAAATGTGTCATTTTGTGTAAAACCATGATCGTGCCCTACAGACTCAAAGTAAACGCTAATACACTAAACAGGTTAGTTTCATTTTATCATCATTAGATCTTCCCTGAAGTGACCAATGCAGTCTGGGGGCGTTTGTCTGAACGCAAATGCATCTATTGAAAAAGAAACCTTTTAAATATTTATAGTCATTTACAAATTTTTTTTCAATAAGAACATTTTAAGTAAATACAACAATAACATTACATAACACACTTTTGAAGCCTTTAATCCCATGTAAACGCATGTAAAACACATGTAAAATTACCTTTACCAGCTTTTTACACAAATGAGACTGATGTTTTTTGAAATGACAAATCAGCTATCTATCTAAAAAAAAGTTTGATTAAAAAGTATAAAAAGTTTGAACTGGAACCTGTCTACCCCCTAGACTGAGATAGATGGTGAACAATGACTCAGGGTTAGAGTTTAGCACAGTTAAGTTGTGGTTATCATGTTTCAAAATCATCTGTAAAATGTCAATTTCATAACAACAAGCTGTTCGAAAATGTCGCAAGATACAAGTCTTTCCTCCGAACTACTTACACAACGCAGCAACAGAACTTCACCAGGTGTCTTTAAAACCGCATCTGGCATTATGTGCTGTGGTCAAATGAAAACAAAGCCAAACTCTTTGGTCATGTACACCATCAGGAGGTTTGGTGACAAAAGGAGATTGCATAGAAGGAAACTCACCTCATAACCACTGTAAGACCATTGCCATAGTGTGCAGACTGGACAAGAGAGTTGTGCTTCCATCAACACAGAAAGGTTTAATGAACCACAGAATCCGTGGGTCTGCAATCACCCTCCGTGTCTCGTTAATGAAAACCTGTGGTCTGATTTGAAGAGGGAAGTCCACATACACAAACCTGAGCAGTTCAAATGTTCTGCATAGAGAAATGACCCAACGCCCATTTTCAAAGGGCTCCAACCGCGTTAGATATTACAGCAATAGACTCCGTGCTGTCATTCTCTCCAGAGCAGGCATGACAAAATGTTTAAAATAATTTCAAGCTATGATTTTGTAGAAATCTTGTTCAATCTTGTAGAAAAATTTTGTTTTTCCAACCCTTCTATGTAAACTCTACAGACTGCTGTATCTAAAAATCTCAGGAGATCAAGTTTCTTAAATACTTAAACTAGACCATCTTGCACCGACAAACATGCCAGGGATAAAGTTAAAAAAATCACATTGTATTCTTCATTCTGATGGACGATGTGAAAACTAACTGAAGCTCTTGACCAATATCTCCATGATTTTATGCATTGTGCAGCTGTATGTGGACAGACGTATGTGGACACCTGACACCTGTGGACAAAGAGATGGAGGCAAAAAATTGGACAGAATATCTTTCTTTGTAAGCTGTAGCATTACATTTCCCTTCACTAGAACCAAGAGGCCCAAACTTGGTCCATTTATTGTATAAGAATGCTCCTGTGTACAGAGTAAGTTCCACAAGTGCATGATTTCCCAAGGAGTGTAAGAAGTCGAGTGTCATACAAAGAGCCCTGAACACAACCCCAAGGAACACCTTTAGGATGAACTGGAACGCTGACAGCACCACAGACCTCCTGACCCTACTAATGCTTTTGTGGCTGGATGAAAACAAATCCCTACAGCAACACTACACAATCTAGTGGAAAACCATTCCCAGAAGAGTGGAGGTTCTTATAACAGCAAAGGGAGACTAAACCTGGAAGAGGATGTTCAGTAAGCTCATATGACTGTTGCGATCAGGTGTCCACATACTTTTGGCCATGTAGTGTATCGTATGTTACATATCTTATTCTGTTTCATTATATTAAACTTGATGGATAAATAATAACAATTCTGGAATAATGAATAGTTCCATTTTGTAGTATTATATAACTTATAAAATGTAATCCATGGTGTTTTTGCTTAATGAATGTAGATTAAACAGAATAATGAATAAATAAATAGGCTTGCATTAAATCCTTAATGCGGTTTATCATGCCGTTTATTTTGAGCTTAGGGATCAGATTTCACTTCTATTCGATGCTCAAGATTGAACTAAGAACAGTCAAGGACAATTTGGTCACCTTTTCTTTATAACACGCAAAGCTGTTTAACTCCACCATTTTCAGCTGAACAGGTTGTACTGGCTCTTTTGGAGTGGCTTACAGTTTCCTTCTCACTTTTTTTCTTCCTTTTTCCTCAAACATAATCTTCTCATCTTAAGTCACCTAAAAAAAAAGTCTGCTCTACTATTTAACTCAATTCGATTTATCATTAGTTTACAACTTAAATCATCACAACGGCGGAAACATTATTTTAAGGACAAATTAAACAGAGCATGTGGACGTCATGACTGTTTGTTTGTTTGTTTGTTTGTTTGTTTGTTTGTTTTTCATAGTTAAGGATTACGCAGTGAGAGATATTTAAATTTTTTTGTTTGGCTGATGAAGGATTACACAGAGAGAGATATTAGTTTCTGTTTGGCTGATGATGATAGAAAAATTCCAGAACTGAATATTTGCGGAAGAAAAGAGCAAAAATGACCCATTCCCTATCATCTAACGTCAAATATTATAGATTTGTATAATATAAAATAAAATCAAAGTAGATCACATAATAATAACAAGTAGCTGTGTGAACTGAAAATAGTAACAGTATTCTACTGGAATTAACATTGTTTTAGGAGTCTGCTTTGTACAAATTTGCATTTGTCTGTCTGTCTGTCTGTCTGTCTGTCTGTCTGTCTGTCTGTCTGTCTGTCTGTCTGTCTATCTATCTATCTATCTATCTATCTATCTATCTATCTATCTATCTATCTATCTATCTATCTATCTATCTATCTATCTATCTATCTATCTATCTATCTATCTATCTATCTATCTATCTATCTATCTATGTAGGTTTTTAAAGCAGAATTTTTGTATTGATGGCTGTTTGAGTTACTAGAAGTTTTGCCTACATGGTCATTTTTAACAAATGAAACCAATATATATCAATACAACATCGGCTGGTGCTCAGGGTTGTAGTATTGCAAAAAGAAAAAGTGGTATTATGTCATGTCTGTTTTACACCAGTCAGTCATAATGTTAAAACAACTGACGGGTGAAATGAATAGAGATAATTATCTTGCTACAGTGGCACTTGTCAAGGGGTGGGATATATTAGGTAGTAAGTGAACATTAGTTCACATTATTAGTGCTGGAAGCAGGAAAAATGGGATTAGAGCAAGAGAAAGGATCAGAACTTGAGCAAAAGCCAAGTTGTGATGATTTTGTTAAGAGCAGCTCCAAAACAGCGGGTTTTGTGGAGTGGACAACAGGTGACATGACGACAGGGTCATGACTTCCCAAGGCTCAACGTTTATCTTGGAAGAGATGGCACTATGGAAAGAAGACAAGCCAGCATAGCGGTGTCATGCCCTGGTCAGTGTTCTGTTGGGAAATCTTTGGGTCCTGGCATTCATATGGATGTTACTGTGACATCACTGTGTCCTCTAATAACGGTTGCCCCTTCATAGTGACTGTATTCACCCATGGCAATGGCCTCGTTCAGCAGATTAATTCTCCCAGCTTTAATTTGCCTTTCAGCATTGCTCAGGAATGTGACAGAGTTGAATCTCCTTCCAAATTTAATCTGTCTGTTCGAGCATCCGTGTGACGTAACTATCCAGTCCTCAGAAGCCCCACCTGGAAACTTGCAGGAAACAAAGGCCCTGCTGCTAAGGTCTTGGTACCAGATATCACAGCACACCTTGTTGAGTTTTGTGGTTTTCATGTTATGGCTGATCCGTGAATGTATTTACAATCAGGTACAAGACCTCCTCTGTTATAGCAGTATCACTCTTAGAGAGGGCATAACACACTCTTTGTTTTAGAAACTACCCACTACAGAGCACGAACACCCAAATACTGCTTTCTGAACGGTGCCATGCAGAAGCCTAGCTGACTAATGCATTGTATTGAGCTCCTCAGCTGATCTACAGTTTAATTAAAGCATTGTGATAAATCTGAAACCTGTAGGGCATGTTTTTTATTTATTTATTTTTTTTACTTCTCATCTGAGCTTTCATCACATATGTACAGTATGTCATCTTTTTTTTTTTTTTGGAACAATCCCATAGTCTCATTCTCTTTTGTTTGTGTCTCTCTGTCTTTTCAGATATGAATGACACCTACAGCGAAGGCAACACGGACACCGTGGGCCAGATCGTTCATTACATCATGTCAAATGAAGGTAGGAGAAAGTAAACGAATGAATGTCCATTGCACTGAATCTGTTGTGTTACAGCCAGCAGAGTGGGACAGGAAGAGTGTGAGGTGTGGCTTTTACACTCCTGAACATCGAGTACTGAGGACATAAAACAGTAATCCAGCACCTCACAGTCACACCTGTGTCACATGTGAGATTACCACCAACAGTCCTTTATAGTTTTCCCTGTGCAGAGAAAAGAACAAAATCTAGGCCGAATGTCTGAAAGTTCTTTTAGAGCTTGCAATAAAAAACAAACATTCAAGTCCGAGCAATGGGAATTACTCCTAGGAGTACATTTATGTCCAAAGTACAACTGTTGCAGCAGCAGAAATGAAAAACCACTCCCTGTTTCTGCTGATGAGCCAATACACATGCACAGTAAACAGGCCATGTGCAAAACAATCTCAGGCCATCTAGTCAAGTCAAGAAGCTTTTATTGTCATTTCAACCACATATAGCTGTTGCAGTACACAGTGAAATGAGACGTTTCTTCAGGATCGTGATGCTACATAAAACAAAGACAGGGCTATAAGGACTTAGTAAGTTAGTCCTAGATACATAATGTGCAGCTGTGCAGCTGTGCAACCTGGTGCAAACAGTGCAGGACAAGACAAACAAGACAGACAAGTCAGACAAGACAGTGCAGGACAAAAGACGGTGCAGACGAAAAGTTACAAGACAATACAAAAAAATCAATACACAAAAGACAGTAAACAGAAACAGCGCAGACCGACCAGTGTAAATAATGTATGTTCAACAATATTGCATGCAGTAATACTAGAATGAACACAGTGTCATAGCAGCAGGATTGTGCAAAACTAGCAAGCGTACAGTATGTACAAAACGACGGGAATGTTAGACAGTGTGTGCAAAGAGCAAAAAAAGTAAAAAGTGTGTAAACAGTTTGGTGGATTGTAAGCAGCATGTAAACAGTTTGATGTGTCTTTGTGTGGGTCTGTGCAGTCCATGCAGATGATGTGCGTGTGTATGTTGTGCTCAGGACAGTTCAGTTATTCTGAAGTCTGATGGCTTGTGGGAAGAAACTGTTACACAGACTGGTCGTGAGGGCCTGAAGGCTTCGGTACCTTTTTCCAGACGGCAGGAGGGAGAAGAGTGTGTGTGAGGGGTGTGTGGGGTTGTCCACAATGCTGTTAGCTTTGCGGATGCAGCGTGTGGTGTAAATGTCCATTATAGAGCAAGAGAGACTCCAATGATCTTCTCAGCAGTCCTCACTATCCGCTGCAGGGTCGTGCGATCCGAGATGGTGCAAGTCCCAAACCAGACATTGATGCAGCTGCTCAGGATGCTCTCAATGGTCCCTCTGTAGAACATGGTCAGAATGGGGGGCGAGAGATGTGCTTTTCTCAGCCTTCGTAGGAAGTAGGGACGCCCCTGGGCTTTCTTGGTGATAGAGCTGGTGTTGAGTGACCAGGTAAAGTTCTCCGCTAGATGAACACCAAGAAATTTGGTGCTCTTGACGATCTCTACAGAGGATCCGTCGATGTTCAGCGGAGAGTGGTCGCTCTGTGCTCTCCTGAAGTCAACAAAAATCTCTTTAGTTTTATCCACATTGAGAGAAAGGTTGTTGGCTCTACACCAGGCAGTTAGATGTTGCACCTCCTTTCTGTATGCTGACTCATCGTTCTTGCTGATGAGACCCACCACGGACGTGTCTTAGATGAACTTGATAATATGGTTCGATCTAATGTTAATGAATGGAAATATGAACCAATGAATTAACAACAGATTTTAGATCTTTGGCTCGTATCTTAGCTCAATGCTTACCACAGTATTTAAAAAGCATAGGAAGCCACAAATAAGTGAAATATTTAAGGGTTTAGATCATTTTCTTCAAGCCATGAGTACAATACCCTCTTCCTTGCTTGGAGTTGAGTACAGTCCTCTTTTGCTCTCAGTGTTGTTTAGTATTGTACTCTTCTTACTCTTCTTCTTCCTGAGATGGAGGGTTCTGTACTCAAATGTTATTTCTCACATACATAAACAAACACAGTATGACATGTAGTGAAATGTGTTCATTACTAATAGGTGGAGGACCTGAGTACCAGTATTGTGCAAATTAGTCCTTTTGCCGTAGTAATTGTCATTTTGATAATGTATGCTTTATGTCCTTAGTCTTTGCTAGCCTTCAAAGTCTAGTGTTCATCGAAAACTAATCTGGGTGGAGGTTTGTAAGCCTGCCAACACTCTCTAGCTCAAGTTGGAACTTCACCTGCCGGCATGTCCTGTCCTCTCTCCCTCCCTCTCTCCCTCCCTCTCTCACTCTCTATTTATCCATATATATGTGTATATACACACACACACACACACACACACACACACACACACACACACACACACACACTGTATAATATATATATATATACCTGTATATATACTGTATATAATATATATATATATAATATATACTTATATAAGGGGTGGCACGGTTCACAAAACCCACAGTTCGGTTCGTATCATGGTTTTAGGGTCACGGTTTGCGGTTCTGTGCGGTTCTTATCTCCTTCAGCATTTGATATATAGCTTATTAGCTTAATTATCCACAATTTAGGATACAGTATTAACATTTTTCTAATGTAATCATGTACTAACTAAATTTGACTTGACTTTATTGGGACCATCTGAGTAAAAGCTAGGTGAGATTTTGATACAGCAAGAGAGAAGACATTGATTTATTTGGCAAAACAAAGGAGAATGTGTATCGTTATCTCTACAGGAACTTGTGCCTTTTTAGCACACAAAGACTGAAATTAACTTGCATTTATCAAACTGCCAACTTCAGTGTAGCTCTTACAAAAAAAAAATGTAAAGAAAGAGAGGAACTCTTACAAGCTCTGTATAAAATATTTTAAATATATAATATAATGTAATAACACAATATAATGAGGCTATAACAATAGCAAAGGTCATAATCATAAAGTCAAGAATAAGTTTAACCATCTTAACACAACTGTCATATTAGAAGTGTTGCCATTAGCATATTGAATGCATTTTGCACAATGCTTGCACACAGTCGCAGTTCTATCTACTGTTTTATTTCCATTGTCATCGTAAGTAACATGAAATCCAAAATGTTCCCACACACCAGATTTGAACGACGCGGGCGCGTCTGCCAACTCCGGGCAGCCTTCATTATCTCCTCCACTTGCCATTTCTGCAGCACTCCTTACTCAACTTTTACTGTCTATATGTATGTTCGCGTGAAACTGTCTGAGGCGAAAGCGCGGGGCTACATTGCGCATGCGTCGAACCGTGCGACACACACACGAACCGAAACAAGTGAACCGAACGGTTCGGGTGTTTTTTCATGTACCGTGCCACCCCTGGTGTGTGTGTGTGTGTGTGTGTGTGTGTGTGTGTGTGTGTGTGTGTGTGTGTGTGTGTGTGTGTGTGTGTGTGTGTATATATATATATATATTTCTTCCTCTCCATCTGTCTATCTATCTCTCCATCTACATTTCCAACTCCATCTCTCTCCATTTCTCTCTATCTCTTTCAATATAAACCCCCCCCCCATCCCCCCCCCCCCTCTAGCTGTACAAATAGATTTGACTGTTTTTGAAAAAGAAATTCTCAAAGCGTATTTAAAAGACCCTGTGGCTGACGTTAGGTTTACTGGTAAACATGTTTGCTGATGTTGATAAGCTGAGGGATATGTGTCGGGGTTCTTGTTGATGGTATTCTGGTATACTTTTTTTGTTGATGAAAAGTAACTGTTCATGTGTACAACAGACTGTAAATGTTGAGTATCTAGAAAGAGACTGCGAGTGAGTGAGTGAGTGTGTGTGTGTGTGAGTGTGTGTGTGTTGGCTTTTAGATGAGCTTCAGTGATTGCATTTTAATAAAAAAAAAACCATTGTGGACACTGCCAGATAGTTAGTCTGTCACTGAGCATGCCACATTATGACACATACTAAGACTGCACAACACAATCTCAGCACATGAACAAAGCTTTCTTTTATAATGTGTGAATTCTGTCTCCTAACATTTGAGATAACGTGTAAAGTATAAACCCAGGCTACAACACCTTCGTAAAGTTTATGAACTTTTAAATTCATGCAAACTGTTACATGTTTAAAAGACTTAGACTTTTGTGAACAAGCACAATATTGTTGTGAATCTGACACTTTGGTGTACACTAAAATAAACCTAAAAATTCTCCCAATATAGAAAGCAAGCTCCTTCCATGAAATATTGACCTCCACGACTGCAGGAAGATGGCCATTAGCTTTTCTCTGCTTACAAATAACTGATATCCACTCCGAGTTTCTCAAACTGAGGCTTATTTAGTGAATTCACTGGTCTCATAAGACACACTTAATAAACACATCACCAGCCTCCGACTGGCATGAGCAATATTCTTCTGTCTCGACAAAAAAGGACTCGACAGACTTGTTTGCACAGTCACTGTTATATCATGCTCTTTTAAGGTTTAAATGTATGTTTTGGAGGCGTCCATGCTTTCTTTTTTCAGTCTAACTCGTGCTTTTAATTCACTCTTGCCAAAAAAAGTGTATTATCTAATCACCCTTTTCTGCTTCTGGTTATTATTATTTATATTATTATAAACTATTATAAATTATTATACCAATTGTAATAAATAATTGTTTTTATTTATTTTTATCTTGTCTGATACTTATTAATTAATTAATGTGTTTGTTTGTGAGTGTGTGTTTAAGGGCTTGTGGTAGGGCCTGACTGATGATAAAGATAATGGAAGAGAAAATGCCACGATCAGAGATGTGACAGCTATAATTTTTTATTTTAACTAATAACCTTTTTTTTTTTAAATAATCTATAAATACTGGCAAATATTTTTATTTAAATATTTTGCCTGCCATTTTGTGTTGAGAATAATACATTTAAGGTTAGAATGACAACAAACAGGGTGGAATATTGGAAAATATTGACCACAAGACCGGTCGGATCCAGCTTGCTGTATTTTTCCCCATACATAGTACACAGGATGTAAATGGCCGGGATTGTGTGTGTTCTCGCGCTGCTTAAAGGTAATGTTTCATTGTCTGGGAGCTTTGACTTGATGAATGCAGATGCACTATTGTGCACTTTTTCCTATTTTTGTTCTCCATTCAAAAGCACAAACGATCCAGGCCGTCCTTGAAGACTGAAAGCAATATAGAAAAGAAGGATGCAAAGGAGGAATCTCGGAAGTGAAAGAATAAGAGAATGGATGATTGAAAAACCATTGATAAACTGGATATGATTATGGAGAAGCATGCGAAGAAGCTGGGGAAGAGATTTGTGCTTTATTGTTCAGTTGTATCAGTATTTGTGTGCAGTTTCAATATCTCCCTCTCTCTCTCTCTCTCTCTCTCTCTCTCTCTCTCTCTCTCTCTCTCTCTCTCTCTCTCTCTCTCTCTCTCTCTCTAGCTAACAAAGATGCTCTGAAGGCCATGGTTAGTGAGAACAGCGTAGACTCTGAAGGGTAAGACATGCTATTTATATTTTCATTTTTACAAACACATGGGAATCTGCTCGTGTTTTCTGGTACAAATACTGTTCCTCCAAAAAAAAAAAAAAGAAAGGTTAATGTATTTTTCTTAAGCATTCTACACACATTTGTAATAAATCCTACAAAATGTAAAATCTTTTCTCTGACTGTGTAGTATAGTATGTTTTTGGCACAAAAATATCAGGGTTGTTGACCTGCCCAAGTCGGATACATACCATTAAGTACAATTATGAAAGTTCTGAAAAAGATTTGACACATAATAATACTGATATATGTATTATTATAGGTAGGTAGGGATGTGGTAGCTCAGTGGTTAAGGTGTTGGACTACCGATCGGAAGGTGATGGGTTCAAACCCCAGGTCCACCAAGAGGCCACTGCTGGGCCCCTGAGCAAGGCCCTTAACCCTCAATTGCTTAGTTGTAAGTCACTCTGGATAAGGGTGTCTGCTAAATGCCGTAAATGTGAATGTATGTGAACTGTTTGTGTAAAGTTCAGAGACAGAGAGAGATGTATTATTAATCCCACAGTAGAATGCCTTTGTATGCTGTAATTTCCCTTCACTGCAACTCAGTGGCCCAAACCTAGTCCTGCACGACAATATTCTTGTGCACAAAGCACAAGGTTCATAAAGAAGTTGTTTCAAATGTGTGGAATAAAAGTACTTCAGTGGCTTATACAGAGCCTGACCTCGACCCAACTGCACCCTTCTGGGATGAACTAGATGGCTGAGGAAGCCCATAGCCTCCTTGTCCAACCCCAGTACCTGACCTCACTAATGTGCTTATGGATGATTCAGCAAAAATCTCTACAGCCGTGCTCCCCAAACACAAGCGGAAATCCTTCACAGAAGAGTAGAGGTTATTATAAGAACAACAGTGGAACCAACTCCATATTAGCTGTTTCACTTAATGTCCATACAAACTATTCAAAAGGTTGTAGGAAAGAGGTAAAAAAAAACAAACAACAAAAAAAAGCACCCGAACATTATTTTATTGGAACTACATGCAGAAATGTGTTGCGTTCATGTGAGCTCAAAGTCCTGCAAGGATTTTTTTCAACCCAGCAACTGGTTTCCTCTGCCAGGATGTTAAGGATTTCTACAAGACAATGACCCCTAAACTGCTGGTTCAGAAATCTTTGAACCATATTCAACTCTATTAAACCCTGCCGATGTCTGAAACACTTCCGCAAACCATGGAACATACAAGAGCATAAAATGTTCTGTATAATGGGGTCACACAAGATCCCTCCGATCCCTCCGTCTCTTATCTTGGACTTAGATATTATACAAAGAAGCTTAGTTTAAAACTCTTTTAAACTAAAGGTATTATTTATTTTATTGTCCATATAGTTATTTCAGCTCATTTTCATACCACACAACAATCCTGTAGCCATATGGTATATAGAAAGAAAAAAAAAACCCAGATGATTTTTGCCAGTTGAGCTCCTTTATCTTTTCGTATTTGATGCATGTATGTTGCTACCACAAGGTGGCAGTGTAGGCTCTGAAATAAATTGTGCTACCCCTTCGCAGGATCTGTATATGTGTATATACTGTATAAACTCACCGTATGCAAATAATTACTATAAACTCGGTGTATGCAGATATTTACATTATTTATTTTATTAGGAACACTATGAAGGGCTTCACTTTATCAACCCAGCTCAATTTTTTACGGCCTTCTTTATTCCTTTGAGAATGAGTTTTCATGATGGCATCACCCAATGCCTGTAGATTTATTAAGTGCACTTTCATGTTGTGGACCTTTGGTTCTACCGTATCCCAAATGTGTACATCTCAGCTATAGATCAGGTGACTGCGAAGGTCACTGAAGAGCAATGAACTTCTTGTCATGGAACCAGTTTGAGATGACTTTTGCTTTGGAATACTGTGCCTTATTATGTTGAAAGTAGCCAATATAAGACGGTAAATGGTGGTCATGAAGGGATGCACATGATCTGCAACAATACTCAAATACTCTGTGGCATTCATGCTGTGATTGACTGGCATTAACAGGATCAAAGTGAGCCAAGCAAACATTCCCCACACCACTACACCACCTCTATGAGCCTCCACTGTTCACACGGCAGGGCAGATCCATGCATGCCAGAGATGGACAGTTTCACTGCAGCCTCATCTTTCTGTTCTTGAGTGACAGAAATGGAGTCTAACAGTCTTCCACTGTTGTAGCTCATCTGCCTCAAGACTTGATGAGCATTCTGAGATGTTTTTCCACAATTGTACAGTGTTTATCTGAGGTACTGTAGCCTTTCTGTCAGTTTGAACAAGTCTGGCCATTCTCTGTTGTCCTCTCTGATCATCAAGGCGTTTCTGTCTGCAGAACCACAGCTAACCAGATGTTTCTTTATAATTGCACCATTCGGAGGAAACTATTGTGTGCATAAGAAGTTCTGCAATTATAAAGATTTTCAAATTCTCAGCCAGTCAGACACCAACAATAATGCCAGTCAATTTTTTTTTCTTTTCGGACGGTTGATTTGTACATGAACTGTTTTTACGCTTTTCACTGCTGCCACACGATTGGCTGATAAGAGAATTGTTTGTATATTGTTTGGAGAGTGGTGTCCATATGAATATTCTACTATAATGAACTAATATCGAATGCATTAGCAACCACCGTGATAATATATAAAAGGCAATATATGCATTTTTTTTAATGCCGAAAAAAAGAACTTTGACATTGTTTAATGTTGTTCAGTTTTCTTCTGAAATCCCAGAACTGTTTCTGTGTAGATGTATGCAATACAGCGATACATAATCCACTTGCATAATGGCCACGGTGAACTGCATATAGCTTGTCTTTCTGACAGCAAATCATGCCTGCAATTGGCTTGAAAGGTTTTTTTTTTGTTGTTCTCTTTTGTTTTGTTTAGTTTTTCAGTCAGCACTTCAGCCTTGACGTTGTGAATACACTCATTTTTTTCACTAAGTCCATGTGATGTAAGATTGAATGAAAGCCTCTCATCCATAAAGCAAGGTCTTCACTCCATTCATAAGCCATGCATAAGAGTGAGCCGGGTGCGTCCTTGAGTATTGAAAGCAGGCACGGTGTGAAAGGAGAAATCTCAGATGTGAAAAGGAGAGCGGGTAGAAAACCACAGATGAGCTGGATAAGAAGCCGGGAATGCTTGTGGAGTATCAGAATAACACAGCAGTAGGGAGGA
Organism: Tachysurus fulvidraco; assembly: GCF_022655615.1. Taxonomy (NCBI): domain Eukaryota; kingdom Metazoa; phylum Chordata; class Actinopteri; order Siluriformes; family Bagridae; genus Tachysurus; species Tachysurus fulvidraco. The sequence continues at coordinate 34,655,375 of NC_062518.1, forward strand.
TAATGATGGCAGCGCTAGAGACGGGGAATAATGGAAGACGTGTCATTAGAAGTCAAAGCAGCCAGAGAGAATGAATGATTGACAGAGTGGAAGAACATATGGATGAGTGCAAGGGACAGATTAGAGTATTTCAGAGCAGTGACGCTGGACAGAGTGCTCTGGTTTCCTGACTGGGCTGTTGGGCATAGTGCCAGTGGGACACTTATAGAGGCAGCTGGGAGGAGCCAGAGGCCTGTGCTAACCAGGCAAGGTGGGACAAAGTTTATCCAAGAGTTGAGTGACAGATGGGAGAGCTAGTTTGTTTCTGGATGTAGGGTTTGATCTTCCTGGACATTCATAGAAAGTACTGGCTTCTTAATGCCATCATTTCCCCCAAAGTACTTGTAATAAATGATTGTTAGTTTGTTTCTCTGTAACCTGTTTTTTCAATTTTTCCTCTTCTCTCCTATATAAATCATGCCAACCTTTTGACAGACACACACCTCCCTGCTGGTGTGTAGGTGTGAGTTAGAGAAGGCTGTAAAAAGCTTGTCTATGCCCTTTCTTTTATTCCTCTCTCAGCCCTTATGCAGATGGTCATTTACATAACGTCTCTATCCCGATTGAACTCCTCCTTTTCAACACCACCCTCAGTGGTGTCCCGTAGTGAAACAGAGACTGGTAACTAGAATGCTGCCACGGTTTTCCTCAAATAGTGAGTCTAGTGGCAGAACTGCATCTCTACGTTAAGCATTAGTTAGCGAGTGACGGACAGAGGTGCAGCAATGAACGTTGCACAGGATTACAAGAAAAAGCGGGAATACAACAACCCAGAGAACCACTGATCTTCTTTAGATCTGTAGCAGCACTCTGCCTTAGTGACATAGTAAAGAAATATTACTAGCAGAAACGCGTGCTATCAGTTTATCAGTTATTCCTGTCTGCATGAGCAGAGTACGTTTGTCCTCCCTGTGCTTCAGGGGTTTCCTCCAGGTTATCCGGTTTCCTCCCCCAGTGAAAACACGTGTGTTGTAGTGTGCGAGTGCGCAAGCGAGGGCACACGCGTGTGATTGTGCACACAATAGTTTCCCAAGGATAGGCTCCAAGCTCCCCCAGGTTTTTAATATGACTCTTATCTTAAAATCTTATGTCTTTTCTCTGTTTAGTTTCTTATTCATTTATTTGATATTTTGATAATTTGCAGCGCTCCTGTAACACCAATCACACCATCTCCTGTGACCCCAATCATGCCAGCTCCTGTAACCCCTGCGAGCCCCGTGTCGCCAGGAGCTCCTGCCGCAGCAGCCAAACACACCTGTAACCACCTTCACACCATTGGAGGAATGATGGGGCACAACAACACGTGTAACCGCTGCAACCAGAAGAAGTGGCCTCTCATGTGGCGCGGCTCGAACAGGAAAATAGACCGGCGCGCACACGTCGGAGAGGTCACCGTGCTGGCAGTTGGCAGGTGCGTGTTTGACTGTGTGAGAATGGGAGGAAAAAAGAGTGGTGTCTGTATTCGAGGGAATCTGTGAATGCTATTTTAAACTCTTTCTACGGATATCAATACCTGTAACGTGACAAAGTGTCCGGTGATGTGGCTAACTATAGTGGAATAACACCGCCCCATCGCCCATTATCTCCCCTCAAGCCCTATAAGGATTTCTTTAACAATTTTTAACAATTTGCGATTTTATTCTGTAACAGCATTATCATGACCCAAATGCACAGTGTGTAACAGCCTTTAGATGGATTTGTGTGCGTTGAGGTCATCTCACCTGAACAAGGAAGTTCATTCATTTATTTCATTTCTGTTCCTGGTGCCTCCATTGGTCTTGCACATACAAATAGACACATGCAAATATTTTAAGTAGACGCCTGTGTGTTTGTTGCGACACACCGACTGACACGTTGACATTTTGGTTTGTGCGTGTGTGCACATTTAAAGATCCTTTTCCATCATTTATGTTGTGTGTGTGTGTGTGTGTGTGTGTGTGTGTGTGTGTGTGTGTGTGTGTGTGTGTGTGCATGCAGCTAGTCCAGTATCGCTCATTCTTGTGCTCACTGAAGGGAAGTCTGTGTTCTGAATGCTAATCAAGCTTTTCCTCTTTCATCCATTGTGATAAATGAGAGTTTTTATAAGGGTCACCCTAACCCATGTGTGTTTGTGAGTAGATTTTAATTAATTTCCCAATTTATTTCATTAATTCCCAGAGGGATGTTTGTGAGCTGAATGTGTAGGTGGTTAGTAAACAGAACTGAATGTCAAGTCTACAGCGTACAGCACAGCAGACTTAAGAGATTGTCTTCAATTTCAGGTTCCGTGTGACTAAAAGTGACCCACGGCCGGGTCGTGAAAGACGCAGCCTGCTGATCACCGAGCCTAACGGCAGTGTCCCCGTCACTCCTGTAAAGACCGAGCCAGCTTCACTGAACGGCAGCACAGATGCACCGCCCAAGGTGAGCTCCACTAAACACACAACAAACTAATAAAGCACACACACACACACACACACAATCAGAGTGGGTTGCTATAGAGAAAACTGCAGGGATCACTGTGGGGCATCAGCGCTGCTCACGGCTTTGTTTCTCCATCAACTTCTTTCATTTACCTCTAAAACTATACATATGAGACCTGGTCTAGTGTCTAATTAATACATTTACCAATCAGTCAAGCAATTAATGAGAAACTTCCCAGTCTCTTTTTACCTTTTGAATTAATTTTATTAAATAAGTACTAACTCGGTTTGTAGCCCAACAGACAACATGTAATTCCCAAGTCTCACTCACAGGGGTAGTTGTTTAGCACAGCGTGTTAAATGACGCAGTCCAACTAATTTGTAATGAAATTTATTTATTTTTATTAATTTTTTATTAGCTGGTGAAACTAGATGTGGTATTTTTATTTAAAGGGCAAAGAGTAGCCCTGCTTTGTGCTTATTGCAAGGAAATGTATTTAAACTGATAACTGTACTATTTGTACTTATATCGCTGCCCAGTATTAGATGAGTCTATCAGCTAAGTTCACCATCACTGAGGTTGATTGTTATAGTAATGCCACTACAGATCTTTGACTCATATTTGACTCTGATTTCGTGTTGGATTTTCTATATGTATAACAGAAATATTCTTACCACTTCTACGAGTTTAATCATTTTCTTTCATTCTCTCCGCAGGCAGAGGCCGACCATAACAAGTGAACGTGTGGGAGCTATATCCGTTCAAGTGTAGTCAAAAGCAAATTTTAAAACGTTTTATACCCAACCACAGCATTGACATAGCAGCAGGGCGAAAGAGAAGACAAGATGAAGGTTAAAGATGGTTTTGAAGCAAAGCAGTTGCTGAATAGGCCTTTTAATTTGAAGTGCAGTATTAGACTCCGACCTCTGGCCGCTGTGGTTTGTTTGCGTATTTGGGAAGGGAGGAGGAAGGTGCACCAGTTTGTCCGAGTTATTCCATCACCATGTCATTCCTCCCTTTATAAACACACTGCATCATTAACCCCGCAGAGTCGCTTTATACATTTTAATGTCCGCGAGCGTATCAATGGTTAATCCACAGTCAAACATACGCTCACATTACATAGTAGGCTACAGAATAGTTACCGTGACCTAAGGTCATGTGACTCAGTTTACGACTTCCAAGAAGCAGGGACTTTTTTTTTTTTTTTGTTAAGCGCGCTCTTTTCAGTTCCATCACTAAACAAAACTACACACACTCAACAGAAAAACTCCACGTCGGGTACAAATTTAACGCAGCACGTGTCTGAACGCACCTGTCCCAACATGTATCACCTGTCCACCACATGGCATCCTGTTTGCCTTTTGCTTTATATTGATTAGCCAAACCCTTTGTGCCTTTAATTTGATCAGCATGATGTTTAACATAACTTCTGCAAATGTCTGCTAAGCTGTCTTATTTATTACTCATAGTGTGGCCAAAAAGCTTTTTCCGTTTGTGGAAAATCTATGTATTTATGATGGAGCCTCACACCATGTTTAGTGGTCTGTACTTTCTCAATTATCTTCTTCTTGAAGCCATATGCAAGAGTGTATAGCAATGCAAATAAATAAAATCTGCTCCAACAAAAACTGGAAAGAAAAAGTGGACAAAAAGTCTAGACGATACAGGGAGCTTCTACGTAAAATATAATCACAATTCACTAGTCAAAATATTGCTTCCTTCATTAGTGCTTTAGGAAAAATGTTGCACCAGATCACCCAAGACTGCATGGTTTATTCACATTTTATATACCTGTCTGGTTACCTCATAGAATAAAAAAAAAGAAAAGACTGTGTGACAGAAGCTAATATAAATACACAAGGAATACAGTAATAATATTATACTGGATGTCTACTCTTATGATGTTACCTGTTCTGTATTTAACCAGTAAATAATGTTTAAAAAAATCATCAGAATATAAACGGCCTCGTATTGGAGAAAAAAGGCTCTTTGATGATATACTGGGAATCTCAAGTCACTACAGTTTAACCAAAACACGTTTGTCAATAACGTTATTATATGGATTGTACGAGGACACTGAGGTGGTGTGGTTGGGGAAGGACAGAATTGGTGAACGGTAGGTGGGTTTTAAGTGCACTTTTGTTAAAATGCTACCCATAATAATGAAAGGAGCTTTGTATATCTACAGCAAACAATTCAATACTCTACAGACAAATAGTCAGATGGTTGCAGTTACAGTTACAAAGATTTATTTTGGCTTGGAAAAAAGAAACGATTGCCATCTAATCGCATATCATTAGTAAAGTGTATTTATGTAACACATGGAGAATATTTCCGAATCCTGTTAATCCAAACTTTCTATTCCAAGCCTGGGGGATCAGTCCAAAAATGTTTCTTCCAAAATCCCTAGGTTCCTAATACAGAGTGCCATCTACAGACTATTTAAACACCGGCGCACCGTCAACTAGTCCCTGCTACCTCTTTTAGGATTTTTTTTGTGGTGTACTTCAAGGAAAAATTTGAACCAAAATAATGAAACTATTTGTGTATTTAAGATGTTTTAAACATGTCTAAAATGTAACGGAATGTTGAAAGTCGTATGTTTTGAATTGGATTTTTTTTTTTTTTTAAAAAGGCTGTGTTATAGAACAACTATTGTTTTAATTATGTTTTTGTTCCTACAGTTTGTATCTACATTAAACATGTTAAATGAAAAAGTAGGTGTTCATGATCTTTCTTTTCCTTTAAACCCAAGTTTATCCATAATTTGTCACACAAAAGAGCAGTTACTTTAAACGTAACGCTCTCCTTAAGCACCTGTAATGCTGGTCCGGCAGGTTAATCGGCCGAGCATTGTGGGTAATATCTAACAGGTGTGTTTATAGGTCACTTGAGCGGTACTGATGACCTTGGAAACAGACTCTTTCTCTTTCTTTCTCCACTCTATTAATTCCTGCATTTTGGTACTGCAGAGAGCATGATCCACTCAGCCCGTGTCGCTCTGAGGTTCCTACATTTTTGTACATCATGGCTTTTTCTTCTCTCTCTTTCTAATCTGTCTGTCTGTTGACGTCCTACACTTCTAATGTATCAAGAGCCTGGATGACGTGTGGAGCGGGTACAACACAGTGTAGAATTTCAGTGAAGCAAGTGTATCTGAGACTGTCATTCCTACAGTTTCAGAGTAACTAATGCACGTTTGCACATGTGGAGCTCATGAAAGTTTAACCGGTTGTAATGTATTAGGTCTTGGTATTTTTGGAGCTGTGAATTATTAACCTGCTCCCTCATGGAGCTAAACTATTGTGGGTGGTGGAAATCTACAGACCTCCTTATAGTAGTGCACCTACTCAGTTGTTAATGTATGGCTATAAGAATACATTAAGTTTATTAATGAATTACTTTAAATATTTCCTCATGACAAGTCTATTTTAGTGCCTTGAATTAGTCATGGCTGGTTAGAGAATAAAAATGTTCCTTTATATATGAGAGAGAGAGAGAATATTACTGATTTTGGAGATTCCTTAAGACACCGTTATAATATACTGAAGACGATTTATAGATAATGTCCGTGTGTCCAGTTTGTGCTAACAGAAGAAAAAGCAGAAAAGTATATGATGAGCAATTAATTGATCAAATAGCTAATAGATCCTTGATGGGTTGATCTGTGTCATGAAGCCTGCTGTAATGAGACAGCAAAGCACTCCACTTACACTGAAGGAAAGGCGTATTACAGCAAATTTATAGCAGAGTGCTTCCACAAGTGACACACAGCAGATACTTATTTTGCCTTAATTTTGAAACTTCAAATCAGGGCCGTGCTGTGGCAGATTATCTGATAAGTTGTCATTTACATTTACAGCATTTGGCAGACGCTCTTATCCAGAGCGATTTACATTATCTCATTTTTATACAGCTGAGCAATTGAGAGTTAAGGGCCTTGCTCAGGGGCCCAACAATGGCAGCCCTGGGATCGAACTCACAACCTTCCAATTGGTAGCTCAACACCTTAACCACTAGGCTACCAAAGGCCCTACAGTAATGTTGTATTACAGTTAGTGGCCTTTTATTTCTTTGAATCTATAAAGAATTCTCTAGTATTAATTGACTATAACCTTTTTTTAAATTGGCTTAGTTCTTATTTTTTCTGATTTAAGCATCCGGACGTCTGCACAATCACACGTGCACATCTGTCTCTTGCTGTCTGGAAGTGAGGTCTGGTGAAATATCACTAGATTACTAACAAGACGAGTCATGATCACAAGCATTGTGCTTTATTATTATTATTTTTTTTCTTTTATCTCTTGTTAAATTAATTAAGTGGATCAGATTTTGAAAATTACAAAACATTTGAAAATACACATCTGTATTGATCTCAACATGAAAGACAATAAATATCATAGAAGAAACAGTGACCGCACATTTACATATATACATTTTGCAAAAGATAAGTTTTTTGGCTGTACTATAACAAACATAGTCCACACTTTCAGAATCCTTTACAACTGAAAGTTTAACCTTCATTGACATACAAGCTTACAAAAGCAGCATTTGAGAAACTGGTATGGCTGATAATATAAGATCACATTAACCTGCTAGATTGAGCAAAGTGTTTTACTGTGCTTCTTCTTCATCATCGTTTCAAAGTCCTTCCTCACATAAAGTCACCAGCTGAAGTCTTGAGCCTCACGGAGTTAACCATATTTTCACAACTCAGATTTATTCATTTATTATATTTTAGGTCAACTACTGTCATTGGCCCAAGGTTTGTCAATTGCATAAATAAAGTCATGGCAGTTAGCTCTATAATAACAGTTCTTCATGAAATGTAGGTGTCACTGTGGAAACTGTGCTGTTGTTTTACCAGCAGTTCTCAGTGGTTTTGTTAAAGCTACTAAAGTTACTAGACAGGCAGTGCTAACTAGTATTTATGGTGAATGTCAGACAGATGCTCACTTCGACTCCTAGTCGACAGCTTTTTTTTTTTTTTTTACACACCATAGTGGAATCAAGATTTTGGTTGTAAATGGATGATGTGATGTGATACAACAGCCTGATTAGAACTGCTCAATTAAAACTAAAATAAGACAACAAGTGTACGGCTTTGGCTTAATCTGCAAACATTTTGAGAATAAAGCTCTCTCCATGAGGAGGTTGTTCCTGGTCAAAACCCTGTTTCCATTTAAAAGTCTTCACATTTTGGGAAGGATGAAAACTAGTGTCTTTTTTTATTATTATTTTTTATGAATATATGTTTTTCTGAGCCTATCGGACATTTGCATGGTAACTTGCTTCAGCGGTGTCTCAGCCTCTCAGGCTTATAGTGTCATCGGGAAGTTAGAGAATATTGCATATTGTCAACTAAAATAATAATTCAAAGTTTATCACAGTAGTATGGATTTGCATAGACTATAAAAGGCACAGAGAAAGGTTCAGAAAGTAACAGCCCATACACTCCATGCTACCAAAATGCTTGGTAGAATATATTCATATTATATCTTCAGTTTATATACAGTAAGAACTGTAAACATGTGGGAGTCTGTTTAAAACTTCATTTTAAAAACATCCTTCATGAAGATTTTGTGAATTAAACATATATAAAGAAAAATAGATTTTTTTTTGGCCATATATGGTGTTCATTCGTGTCAGGTCCTGGTGCCATGACAGGTGGTATGCTCCAGTTCTTACTCATACTCCTCCCCTGCAGTGGCTGCCTCCAAGGCAGCGAGTGCTTCCGCCACCATAGAGTCTGTGACGCTCACAGAGTCCTCTGTGTCTTTTTCCTTCGACCCTGCTTTCATGAGCTTGGTGTCAGCCGAGGAGAGGCTTGTGCTGCTAGTATGGATATCCACTGATATGACGCTCTCCTCGTCTGCCGTGTCCCTTGCTCCATGTCTTCCTTCCTCTTCCTGTTCTGTTCTGCACAAATAACCATCAGACCCGTTCCCCAGGCCCGAATCTCTGAACCTCTCTGTTTGTTTCCCAGGTTCTGTGCCCAGTGGTGTAACAGGACACAAGGGTGGAGCACTAGGGACGGTTGAAGAGATCACTCCATCTGGCTGTAAAATATACAGGCTAGAGTTGCCCCCAGCTGACTGGGGTAGGTTCGATCTAGACTGGTTTATGTGATTGTTTTCAATGTCAGATTTGCTGAGGTTGCTGTTGCTGGTGTAGCCCAAATTGTGGAAGCCTTGTTTTTTTCCATCACCTGACTCTCCGTGAAATTGGTAGGAAGAGAATAAGGAATTAGTCGAAGGATCCTGCTTCAGACCATTGACTTCTACGGGGTCTGTAGGGTCATGGATGTAACTATAAGAAAATCAGAGAGATGGATAAAGAACCCAATGCAGCATATAATAATAATAATAATAATAATAATAATAATAATAATAATAATAATAATAAAGCTAAACAAGTATTCTTTCTTGACAAGTATGAGCCACAATGTAAAGCAATCCAGAAATAATCATTATATCAAGGAAGAAACCCTGACAAACTCATACTGCTGCAAACAAAAGCGTGGATATTTGCTTCTTTTACAACTTGATAAGTCAAGCCAGTAGATTTGACTGCACACCAAATTTGCATTGGGTACGCAAACGCACTCTCTGACGCAGTAATGTCCCCTGCACTGAGTCCACTATTGTGCTCTGTGAGTATGTCTCTCTTTTCCTCATTGACTTTTTTCAGTGAGTCTTTCATAATGCTGGATCATATTCAGAAGCCTAACAACATTTTCTCACCTGTAAGGAACACAAACCAATCCACATGCAAGAACAGCATAGTTTCCTGAGAGATGAGAAACTTGTGTGTGTGTGTGTGTGTGTGTGTGTGTGTGTGTGTGTGTGTGTGTGCGTGCGTGCGTGCGTGTGTGTGTTGCAGAAGGGAGCTGGGTGTATTTATGGATGATGATAAGAGCTGTCAGACATTTCCTGTAAAGCTCCTCCTGCCCTTCACACCCTCCACCAACAGAAAGCCCACAAAAGCACCCATGGATGCATAGAGTGGGAGAAGGAGACAGATTACTCCCCAGAGCTAAGCACAGTAAACAAGTGGTGAAGACACCAGACTTGGCCAGTGTAAATCCGGTGATCTTCCTGCATGTGCGTTCATGCGTAGTTTATTTTCTATGTCAAAACCTGAGCTGTAATTCATCTTATTAATAGATATATTCTCTCATGCTGGATCCTATCAAGTAAAATCCTTCTGCACAGTTACAGCTTTCTATGTCTGTATGGAAAGATGGTGGTGCCTTCTGTTAGCGGGGAAAGTATCTATAGTACAGGCTTGCAGATGTTAAAAATGTTCCAGTTGACCGAGTCAGTTGACTGGCTAGTATTATTTTCATGTCCGTTTACAAATGTCAGTTTCCTTGTATTCTTGAATTGATTCCAGTGCAGCCACCTGCAAAGGTCTGCAAAAACTAAACAAACAAGCCAAAATGAAGGAATATTGGTGGTAGAGAAACACATGAGGTGTTGACCAAAAGTCGGTCAAGTTTCCCTTCAAAAACCTTCCAAATGACAACACAATAACTGCTATAGGGCAGAAAAGGGCAGAATATGATTTCCATACAGCAAACAAGATTGAACCGTGTTATAGATAATAGATATTTACAGACCCTGCATGAATCTGATATAGTAATGGCTACAACCCAAAAAAGTCCTCTGGGGGTGGAGGTGGGGGGTGGAAGTCCTCACAGGAAATATTAAATGTTTGGAAAGACAAAAGAGGCATGTAATATGAATCGTAAGGAGAAAGAGTTTAAACCAAAAGTAAAATGTGGAAAAAAGTGTGTGCGCTGGATCAGGTTTGTATGGTATTTGCATGAGGAAATCCATTTAATAAGCTCAAGCTAAGCCCAGAAGTCTGACGCTGGGCATTATGTCCACCTTCTATTGAATCTGTACCGTAACCGGCAAAACTATCGTATTCAGAGCACTAACAATATAACAGTCTAAAGCACTAGAGAGGCCATAATCACTGTCAGCTACCAGGAAAATAACACTCGTGTTGACCTCTTAGCCTGGCAGCATTTAAAGATAATACACTACCTGAGTATTTAGCAGGGCTATATTCACAGATAATACAATTATAATACAATTGATAATACAATGATAATACACCAGGTGTCATTCATACCATTTTTTTCTTCATATACCTCACCATCTGGTTTGCTCTTGATATAGTTTTAAAGCGTATTAACGGTGCCAGCGATAGTCAGCAGTCGTGCTTTAGATGAAGCGTTTACAACACTGTTTTTCTCTTTCTTTCTGACAGAACAGATCCCCTAAGATAAATATAGAAAGAGAGTAAAAAGGCAATGCGGTAGCTATTCTGATCCCTTTTGCACGGCTGATTTGTTGGCTGACAACAACCAATATTTAGAGTAATAACAGCTTTTCAACGTTTTTTCTTCCTCCACTCGACTCTCTGACAGTCGTGACATTTATAAACTCCAGCAGGGCAACAGTGAGCGTTTGTCATTTGGCTAGAGTGAGTTACAGTAATTTGGGTTTGTTTCTCTAGTCTTACCTTTTCATCATGCAACAGCATCTGCACCCCATTTGGACAGCTGGATCGCTGGGCTGGACAGAAAAAGGGACAAGGGAGGGTATCTGTTAGGCACAGGCAACTTTCATCATGCGTTTTTTTAAGCCAATACATTAATAGAGGACAAGGAGGAAAAAGATGTAAAGATGGATTTCTACTGGAGTAATACATGGGTGTCAGAATGAGAGTAAACATAGTAACTCCCTTTGGGTTTCCATCTCTGATATGCCAGTAGCAGAAATAAGACAATGATCACCATAGCCTCAGCGCCTAACCAGACATGACAGCACTTGTGAAAAACCACACTATCTACATCCCTCCAAGGCAGAATTCATGAAGACAAGTCCCGCCCAACGCATCTAACCTTTCAGCCACAGTATTTTTATACCTGGAGAAATTGATGGGAGCCAAAAAAACATCAGGTTACAGCCACAATGCTTTCACCTTTCTAAGTCTGAGGCAGTGTCATCCAGTATTGATTTGACATATGGTTCTATGCTTCTGCCAGGTTCATGGCAGGGCTCTGAATCTCTTGAGTAAAGAGAGAGACAAACTTGCAAGTGTGACATTGCGGATGGCTCTGTATCGCCTGCGTGGTTAGTTTGCGTACATTGCTGAAGATGTGCTGACCTTTTTCTTTTCCATTCAGCCTATGCCATTTCTCCTGCTCTTTGTGGCCAAATGAAAGGTAAATAATTGATGGAGCAGTCTGTGAAAGGTCCTGATAGAGCAAGGACACGGCTGGTCTTTTCTCCCTTTCTTGTTTCCTTCTTCCTGATGCGTGGTTGGAAAGGAATATTTGTGCCTTATCATTCGTAAAGATTTGTGCAGTGTACCAATTTGTCATGTGAGGCAGTTTAGAGATTTCTGAATATAAATTTGTTGAATCGAGTTTTGAAAAAAAATAAATAAAAAAAATCCAAATACCGAAGCCTTTTGAAAGACAAACAGAAATGGCAGAGACACGCAAATGTAGTGACTAGGTGATGATTAAACTCCAGACGTGTGTAGTAGCACATGTCCGATTGGCTGTAGTATGAGCTAGTTATTACAGGAGGATTACTGCAGCAGCTGTGCACCTCCTCATCTCCGGCCAGACAGTGCATCATGCCGGTCATAATAGCAATATTGGTATCTTCCATTCTACAAAACCCATATGTCCTTACTAAATTCTGTAGACTCACAGCGACTCTGCATGAAACATAAATGTTCTGGGTTTGGTCAAAGAGGACAAAGAGCTTTAGACTGTGCTAAAATGCATATAGTAAGATGGCTGCTGTTATGTGGCATCCTCCAGTGACATGTAACAAGTCAGTAGACCAGCTTTACATCACCTTTGGTTTGCGAATCTACACACCAGTGTTATAAGTGAAACTAGTTACAATAAAATGTGACTGAAATATGCATAAACTTATGATATATGCCACATGGACAATTTACATTTTTATTATTATTATTATTATTATTATATTATTATTATTTTTTTTTTTACATCATCATACACAGCTCAGAAAGACAGACAGACATATAGACAGATGGACACCAGAGGATTAAATCACCTTTTCTCCTACGGTCTTCAAAAAATCTGCATTAGGCAGCAGAACAAGGGCACAACCAGTGGCATTATGATCATAATATGTGGTTATTAATGACCTATTAATGACCATTTCCTCAAATAACAGGTTTGTACTTATGAGCTAATGTAAAGTTAACAATTTAGATTTTACTTTCTTCTGAATGTTTCTGGAAGTTTTCGGTCATAGCAAACTCTTCAGAAAAGAAGACTTTGCTCTTTCTGGTTTCTAAGTAACATCCACTTGCCTTGTTAACTTATTAAGCAAGGGTTGTGATGGAAGCTAACATAACTAGCTTTGTGACTGTTCTACAAACATTAGTATGGATGGGGAATAAAGCACTGTTTTAACTGTAAAATAAACAATAATGAGGGAAGTTACATCATCACAAATGAAGTTATGCTTTACATTTACCTTATTTACCGACTCTCTATTTTAAAAATGTACAGTACTGTCTGGTTACAAGTGTCTAGCATTAAAAAAAGGTCTTATTTTCTATATGTATTTAGAGGGCTAAACCTTATAAGTAAAGGGCTAAACCTTATAATGGAGTACATTTAAGAATCAGATGCAATTTAATGACAATTTAATGACAAACGAGTAAGTAAAGTAAATTATATTTGGCTACATGTACAAGAACAATGGTTGAATAAAACAATTATAAAGAGTTTTTATTCAAAAATGTTGAAATAGCATGAACATGATTTGAATAAAAATAGCCTATGCAGTAAGTCTATGGCTGAAAATGTGTTGCTCAATACTTTCAAGTAGCATATATATAAATCTATTTAGAGATTAGTCTGCGGTTTCTTAAAATGACAACCTTTGGTGTTTCTCAAATGTTTGTTTGTGTAACGAGACAACAGAGTCCCATCATACAGGTGCACCTAACCCTAAAGTGCATACACATTACCAGGTGACCATACATGTACGTGTGTAACATGGAGCCATGACTTCAGTGTCACCGGCAAGCTACAGTGCGCCAGTGTGACAAGCGCCTTGAATCTGCGTTTTCTCACTTCTATGCAAATGATGTACGCACTAAAGCGATTAATCCAAAAATAAATAAATAAATAAATAAAAATGTTCCTACATTCAGTGGTTTCACCATTTACTGCTTGGTGCACAATAATTTGAGAAAAGGGTTCACATTAACCTGTCATTATCCGGTCGTCTATGCCCTTGATGAGTGAACAGAGCTAGTACAGATAACTTGCTTTGCTAATCTACCAGCCCACAAGCTAGTACAAAGCCTAGCACATAAGATGTAAATCAGTGTTAGGAAACATAAATATTCCTGAAATGGTCTTATATCATTGCACTCAATTAGAATATGACATTGCAGAAAGGTGAGAAACCTTTTTTAGTGTGTGTGAACACGCACTGTTTATGATTGACTTTAAAAAATTAAAATGTCTGACCCTGATCTGTGTGTCCTTCTGTCTGTTCTTCTGCCCCTCCCACAATCCCTTCTCTTCTCCACTCTGTCTATAGGCTGTAGCTTGTGGCTGCAACTCAATCCAGTGAACCGAAGCTTTAGAAATCAAACAGGTGCACAGAGCAGATATGGTGTTTGTTTCCGTGCCGTTGGTTGCTATAGTGAAGGTTTCACGATTAAACAGTGTATATCACAAAGTCTCTTGAGAAAGACCATGCCACCTAATTGACTGATAAACATATACGAAACAAAGGTCGTTCATTAGCAATGCTTTGTGTAAACATCAGCAAATTTGATACACAAAAGGGATCGTTGACTTTGTCTATAAACATCAAAGCTGGTCCGTTCTGTGTCAAAACATGTATCACATATTTTGATATGTTGAACAAACATATGTCTCTAACCGCCATGCTGAAACCTGGACTACTCATTCATACCTAGTGGCAATGGAGGGAAGTGGGAGGACACAAGGGAACTTAGAGAAATCCAACATGGACACAGGAGGAACACGTACAGAAACGCAAAACAGAAAGTAACCCAAGTAACTCAAGACTGAACCATGTACTTGGGTTTGTGAGGCAGTGATGATACCAGCTGTGCCACAGTGCTGGCCATCAGGCTGCTTCGTTAAATAAAAACATTTTATATGAAACATAGCACTTACATTATTATTTAAACATTATTTTATTACTCCATATATTATGTTTGATATGTTCTAACTCTAAACCTGTTCCACAGATAGAAACGATGCTTTAGGAGAACATCGCTCAGCTGACTTTCGTGATCGTGATCGTGATCGAAGTGATTAATCTATTTATTTATGATCCTGGTTGTTCGATGTCTTGATTATTATTTTTTTTTTTCTTCAAACACAAAAGAATTGTCACAGACTAGCACGCAAACGAAAGCTGTTGACTGGTCTTCATTTGATTCGCATTTGCATGCTGGTTGTAGCGTCACAGTTAGCATGATTCAACAATCTGTATTTGAAAGGTCTCTTTATAATTGATTAACAATGGTAGATATTATGTGTGACACTGTTTTGGGGACACCGGAATGCGGCAGGTTTCAGGGACAAAGTGGACGTTGTGGACTGTTTTTTGTCATGTAGAGATGATTTCATAAGACATAATAATCTCTGTTCACTTTCCATAAAGTAAATCCACAAGTCTCAAAAAAGCTTTTATGCAAAACACTATGTGGAGTCTGCTCACACTGGCAAGCTTATTTTGGAACAATAAAGGGAATCTAAAGGGAAGACAGACAAACAGAGAGGAGGATATGTGTCTGTATTTGATTAGTGGCTGTTTAGTTTTTCTGCAAATATATTTTGCATAATTCTTGAACCCAGTCATTCCAATTTAGCTGTTAGAAAAAAATTGTTTGTGTCCTGGAGTACATGTACATATACTGTATAGGTGTCTTTTAGTCCATAATAAATTCTTCAACCTTGGTATTTTATTATTTACTTTTCCTATTTTTATACTAATCTCTTTAATGACATTAAGGAAGATGTGATATGATAGATTAATGGCGGCCTGAGAAAACTTGCTGGATGTTGCTGTATCCAAGGAAAAAAAAAATATTAAAAACCTGGTTTTCCTTAATAGTTTTTCTCTTTCATTTGTAAGATGACACACAACTTTCAAATCCTGCAATACATTTCACCTAAACAGAAATATTTCCATTTATTTGACTTTTTCCATTTATGTTGCCATGGCTATCAGACTATAAAGATCGTTAGATACAGAGCCAGTTTAACAAACACAGTTGTAGAAACAGTCAGTATGAATAAAGATGTATAAAACCCAGTCTTAGATGATGGTAAATGTCAGACACTGCTCAGTTTTGTTAGATAGA
Source organism: Tachysurus fulvidraco (assembly GCF_022655615.1). Classification (NCBI taxonomy): domain Eukaryota; kingdom Metazoa; phylum Chordata; class Actinopteri; order Siluriformes; family Bagridae; genus Tachysurus; species Tachysurus fulvidraco. Next base: position 34,671,245 of record NC_062518.1, read on the forward strand.
TAGCAAACAAACCAGATATATAATCAAATATTGATTGAGTATTCTTCCCTGTGCCATTGATTAAAATCTTTCTTCCTTTTCATTTTGGTGAGCAACCTAACAAAAAAAATACATGCACGAGACGAACATTTTATAGTCCTAAAATATATCAAAGTGTATATATTATTTTATACAACGTATTATTAGAAGGAAAGCATGCAAATCTGGTTACAGGTTACGCCCATACGAATGCATGTCAAGCATCCAAGAAGGTTTGTAACAATGATGCTTAATACTAATTCCACTTTCATGAAGAGTATTGTTGTTGCTCGGCTCATGGCGACCACACCTCATTACCTATGAGACTGTAAACAAAGCCTCCAACTGTAAACATCCTGACAAACTGCTTTCCACAGTCATATAAATGGGTGATCAGTCCTTATATATATAATCAACCCTTATTATATATTTATGTTCGAATCGATTTATAGATTAGAATAATCCTAGACTATATTTAATTCTAAGCAACAGACTTAGCCTTGGAAAGAATGTTAGGTAATGGCATCACCTTGCTAATTACAATTTATTATTTAAGATTACTATTAACATGTTATCAAAATTATACTTGGAGTAAACATGTGGAAAACCTTATTGAGGCAATAATGTTTGGATATTTTACAGCAACAAAATCTCTCTTTATCCAGCCAGCACCTGTTTACTGAACCACCAGGAACCTCCTGTGCAACACCTTCTCAGTTATCTGAATATATTTTATATACTGTTTTATATATATAAATATCACCTATATTTTATTTATATTTAAATATTACCTATATATACATGTAAACAATTTATATCCTGCTCACGAGGTAGTTTATATATGATATAGTTTAGTTTATACAACATGCGAAGCGAAACTAAACGAAGATGACACCAAAATAAACCAGTTGTCCACCTGGTTAAGGTGGTTAACACCACAGACTAGTTTCTTCATGAGGAACAAACAATAAGAGCTTTATGACCAGGTTTCAACACATAAAACAGAGTAAATGCGCCAAACGTTAAGCGCAACAGGTGAGGAAGTGTTTCTCAAAGGCTCATACAAGTCCACCGCTTTAAAATGTTCTATTGTACTCGTTTTTTGTTTTGTTTTTTTTTTCGTTTTTCTTTCCGGGACCTTCCGAGAAAGACCCTATGGTCTGAACAATGCAGCCATTACAAACATAAAGCTTTTACCTGTTAGAGTGCTGAAGGTGTGGCAGGTGTTTGCCGGAGGTGCCGTATTTTCACAGATAACTCCAGTATTCATTTATTTCCCCAAACTGTAAGTCTCCTAAGTAAAAAAAAAGAGACATGAAGTAGTCCAAAGGCTTCTCCTAGAACTAACGAGCATGGCAGTAGATTTTGTTGACACAAGGACAGAGTTGGGCGTCTGCGCGCGCGGGTGTGTGTGTGTGTGTGTGTGTGTGTGTGTGTGTGTGTGTGTGTGTGTGTGTGCGTGCGTGCGTGCGTGCGTGTGTGTTTTGCTTGCCAGAGGGACGTTCCTGTTGTGTCAGCTCTTCTATGGCGCGTATTTGACTTTCAGATCCAGTCCTGTCTCCTCTGTCAGACCTGACCAATAACAAAAAAACGTTTCAGGTGTCTCTGCGATGACATAATACTTGTGATCGGAAAGAGTTTTAAGCAGCAGACACACTGCAATAGTTATAGTTAAGCTTATAAATAAGACACACACCACAGAGACAGTGCACAAGGCTAGCTAGTAGTATAGTGGTATAGTAGTCCTGTTATAGTAGGCCTGTTACATATTATGTATGTTTACAGCATATGATTTCTCTTCCAGAACCAGCCATTTTAAAAAGCAAAAAATAAATAAATAAATAAATCATCCTTGGAAACTATTTAAATCCTTAAAAAATACCTTTTAACAGGTCATCCTGTCATCCCTGCTGAAAGAAAAAATGTGACATGACAGTTTACCAGCTGCCAAGCCTGGTCCAGTCTGATCAAACTGGTATCCACCTTCTCCGTTGGTAAGTTATTGTCCAGTAAGTGGAAGTGTTTCTTAACACTTTAATGCTGTGTGTGTTAGATAACCTGTGCACAGTATAGTGATAAACATAAGTAGTAAAAAAAACATGCTTGAATTTTACCAGAACTACATAACTGCTAAATATAGTGTACCAGCTTGATCAGCTTGGCCTGTGTTTTGGCAGCTAGTAGATGGTCATACTATGCTAGAATAAACAATCAAGTCTACAGCTTTTTTTTAAATTGTATTGAGCCAGTAGCTGCACTTTAAAACTGAACATTTGATGACACCTAGATTGACACCCATATGTGGGTCTTCCCCAAACTGTTGGCACAAAGATTGAATCAGACAATTGTCTAGGATGTCCTTTGAATGCTGTAGCATTCTAATTTCCCTGGACTGGATCTCAGAGGCCCAAACACCTGTGCACAAAGGGAGTTCAATGAAGATATGATTTACCAATGTTGGAGTGGAAGAACTCAAGTTGCCCGCACGGAGCTTTGAACTAAACCACACTAAAGAAGTTTGGGATGAACTGGAATGCAGTGCCTGACCTCAGTAATGCTCTTGGAGGTGAATGGCAAATCCACATAGCCACAGTGCCAGATCTAGTGGATGGCTTTCCAAGAAAAGTATAAATTATTATAAGGAAGTCTTGTTCAGGGTGTACATAATATACTTTGGCAATATATTGTACATTAGATATTATATTAGCTACAGCTAGCCCAGGTGCCTTTTGTAAATATACAACTACTGACTTTAGCACCTCTCTCTTTTTACTCTGTAAAGAAATACAAAGCTACTGTGATTATTACATGGCATGCACAATACCATGACATTTTCATTCAGTGTCACAGAGTGGTGAGACCAGTGCGGTTGGTGTACATGCACCCAATTAAAAAAATAAAAAATATTGTAATAAATGTAGGTGTAACATCGATGCACCAATAAACTGGCAATTGTATATGGGCCCATTTTGAAAGCACACTCTTAGGGCAAACAGAGACAATATTAATACAAATGCTTCTCAATGGGGGGTGGGGTGGGTGCTCAATTATTCTGAGTATTCACTTGAATTATTCTAGGTATTCTTTGGTCTACGAACAGCAAACTAGGTAATGATTCACTTAGTCACAGTAAACAAATGTGAAAAGCCATAAAAAGTGGTCTGGATTTTTGGAAAATTAGAAGGATATCAAGAATAGGGCATTGTAATGAATTAACAATTAAAACAATTAACCTCACTACGATGAGATTTTAAAGGTCGTTTAAAAAAATGGACGGTAACGAAATCAAGTGAGATGTAGTATATGAGGTTGTAGGCTCTTAGATGAAATGATTGCTTTGTTGTTGTTTTTTTTAAATATGCCAGTACATCAACGTGTAGCCATAACAACAATGAGAAATAGATAAACAAGGATAAACAACCTGCACAGATATGTTAAAAAGTGCTGTATAAGACATCTCTGGTATAGTATTGAGTTCATATTTAGCTTTCTAGTACAGTACATTGCAGGTCCTGTTAAACCAAAGCCCAGGGCAGAACCAGCCTTTTTGTCCTCTTAACCTGACCCTTGTTCATGCCTACATTTCTCACTCTTGTAACTATATGTATCCTATTAGATTTTAGAGAAGCCACCAATTCATTGTGGGTACGAAGGGGAACCACAACACTACAAATGGAAATATTCAGGTGTTTATTCAGGTGCTGATAAGATCTGTTTTCTCTCGTTTACCTTAGCTTGTCTATCTGGTGCTGTTACTTAACAAATTTTGTTAATTGTATGTAAAAATATTTTTTAACATAAAAGTGGTCAGGCTCTGTCTATAGTTTTGTTTGATTTCATCACATTGCGTGTGTGTGTGTGTGTGTGTGTGTGTGTGTGTGTGTGTGTGTGTGTGTGTGTGTGTGTGTGTGTGTGTGTGTGTGTGTGCGTGCGTGTGTGTGTGTGTGTGAATCTGAGCTCTTTTAGACATGTGTAAATATCTTTCATGGACATCCTGAATCTACTTTGGTTTCAACCTTGGAAGCATTAGCCATTGATGTTTCAGTTGAAAATGCCTTAATTAAACTTTTGCTTCACTTTTTTGCTAAAGCAAACTTTTTGTGGCTTTTTTAGTTTGTAGATATAAATCTATTCAAGCAAAATTTTATGTAGATCAGTATCTGTATTTGTATCTGTGTCAATTCAGTGTGACTCACCAGATGATATAATTGGAAATAATATTTGTGTTCCTCTTAACTATGCCACCCTTAGGCTAGTGTTATAAAAGGATTACAAATGTTCACTCAATACAGGGCATATTGTTTGTATATTATACAACAGTGTTGATCAATTCTCAAATATGCTTAGTAACAAGATATTTATTAATTTTCTATACTGTAACAATGCTCCTGTAGTAGCAGTAGTAGTAGTAGTAGTAGTAGTAGTAGTAGTAGTAGTAGTAGTAGTAGTAGCAGTAGTAAGGAAACTGCTCATTCAACTCAATCACAGGGACAGGTATGACAGTACCTCATCTGAATCTGATAATGAATGCACCTTCAGCACTTTGTAACAGTAAGTTTCCCAACACCGTTATTAACAAGACAAAGCAATTGGTAGTGGAGCTACATTTTATAGGTGCTATAACATAAGTGATAACAAGTACTAAATTCTTTCATGAATGTTCCACTCCATTGAATCTAACTGTTCCACTCCATTAAATCTAACTATAAAGGCCTGCCTAAAACTATAATCATTGGCAAATTACAGTGGTAAAAAAGAAATAAAGCAGTCCTCTTTCCATTGAGACGTATCACACCACCTTTTAATTGATCATTTACTTATTGCTTATTTACCTATCACATCACTAACTGTCACGTTTTATTTCTTTACTTACAATGTATGTTAATTATTTTTATTAAATATACAGATTAAATTTCATAGATGTGTGTTCACTTGGTCACCAGAAAATCCCCTAAACATGATTCCACCAACACAAAGCCCAGAAACAAGATACCTTACACTAAGGTAAGTGTGTGTGTTTGGAGAGATGAGTCGATGAGTTTTAAATGCAGCTGATTTTTTATTGCCATCCTACATACATATTTTAGAAAAAAAAAACGATGGTGTTCTACATACATATCTATCTGTCTTTAAATTTCTTACACCAGACAACACCATAAACAAGGTCAAGTTGTACTTGCACCAAGAACTAAGTAATAGTCTTATAAATGGACACAGTTACAAAGCAAATAGTGGTGGAAAAACACAATCTATTATTAAAATCAACAAACGGCTTAAAATATTTGCTGTGGTCTTTCTCAAACTTTGTTTAAAAAAGACCGGTTTGGTAAACACCATAGGTAAACACACCACACCTAAACTACCCTCAGTGCTTTAACTGTAATTATTGTGGATAATGGCATTAGCTCTTTTACTTGAATTTAATTGTCTAACTCTTAGTGAAGAAAAATATTCGACCAATTAAAATAATTATATATTATACTAATATATGGATACTGTATATAAGAGTATATAAAGTTTGTTAAGTAATAGTGACTGTATGAATGTAGTCATACAGTCATACAGTCACTATTACTTAACAAACTTTATATACTCTTATATACAGTATCCATATATTAGTATAATATATGGATACTGTATATAAGAGTATATAAAGTTTGTTAAGTAATAGTGACTGTATGAATGTAGTCATCTATGATACATGTCAGTTTTTATGAGAAAAAGTTAAAAATCAAGAAGTAATGTCTCTCATACCCAAAAGGATGTTTGTCTTTCTACTGGTTATCCCTGTATGAGTAACTGTATGCTTAGTGTTAGTAACGTTACATCTCAACAACCTTTCACACAATGTTTTTGGCCTCATACTGCACAGCATTTTGTTATCATTTCAGATGCCAAATAATTACAGTAAATTATAATTAAGTGACTGAATCTCTGAAATGCTTTAATTAATGTTGACACTGATACATGATTTGGGTTTTTACACTTTGAGGTCTGTTGCCTATAATCAGTGGTCACAGGTTTATGCCTCAGTTATCAAAGTGTAAATAGGGAAATAAATAATTAGCTCGTAGTATAATTTAGTTATAAATGTCTATGTCTAAATATAATGCCTACAATTCCCAAACTATTTACTATCAGTATCCGCATAGAGAGTATGGAGTATGTGTGTGGTTATGATGACTTTGCGGAAAGTCTTTTCATAAAGCCGAGTTGTTATCATAATGATGGGCGGTGCTTCTTGGTCCTCTCATATTATGTTTGCTATTAATAATAAAGGCAGATTTTGTTTGGCCTCTTGGATTATGGTTGCTATTAATAGTAAAAGGTGTGTCTTCTTAAGCAACATCCATTATAGTTGCTGTTGATATTGGGCAGATCTTTTTGGGGCACTCCTTTTTCCATTTTGGCTAGGATTATAGACATTCAGTAAAATGCCTTACTCCAAGCCCAAACAACTCTTGTTTATTTCAGCATATCTATGAATGTTCACATATTTGTGGAACTGTGACACATGCAGGGAATCCAGGTTCATAGGAATAGACGTTTTTACAATTATTAAGACATTGGAAATGAAGTATGTAGAATATATATTAACTTGTATTCTGATATATTGGTCTTTTATACAGGCTAGTAATACAAAAAAAAAAAAACCCAAAAGGAACCGAATTAAGAGGCAAAAAGAGAACCATTTTATTACATTAAAATGTTTCATACAAACAAGGCATACACACTATTTCATATTGCTTCAGACATAAGTTTTCATTTTTTTTAAAACAACTTTGTAACAAAATGTAAGTACAACATTTATGAAAATATATAAATCTCTAAACAGGGATTTCAGTGCTGACTATACAAACAATACAATAAACACATTCATTGCCAGTATGCCACCATGTTCTGCAAACATGTTTGTAATTAAGTCATTCATGTCACACAACATGTAATATGCCACGTTCTGCTCTCAAAGTCACACATTCAAATATACTCTGGGATTTCAGTACAACATGGGCCTACTGAAGGTTGTTTGCAAAGGTATATACGTTTTTCGTCTTTTACAATTAACATAAGTCACACTGGGTGGTACAATAGATCCATAAGGAATAGTGTTCAAATAAGTCACAAAGTATAATTCATTTGTAAAGAAATAAAGAAATACAAAAAAGGAACAACTTTGGCACACTATATATTTTAATACAATTTTTTAAAATATATTTTAATAATACTTCTTTTGTTTTGAAAATTTGTACTTTGATGGGTGAAATGTGTCAACCCTGAATAGGTTATTACTTGTAAATGGGCATAATTCTCAACAGTTTCAGAAGTAAACATACAATTTGTCGGAATAGCCCTTGAAGTTATGGAGGAGATTGATGGGGCATGGTTGATCCTTATTTAGCATGCCAGAATATACCCTTAACCAAAGCTAAAAATGAAAATCTTCATTTGCCGTACTTAACCAACCGTTTGTAGATGAATATTTGTGTCATTGTGTTCTTAATATACTCTGTGTCAGCTGTGATAAGCAATTGTCCCAAATAAAGTGCAACCCCTTAAAACTGGCTTGTCACAACCTTGTTTGTACTGTAAATACATATATCTATACATTTCTAAGTCATCTATAACATGAAAATACTAAATATTCTTTTTTTCTACTATCACACGTTTCCCACAATGCCTTACTAGTGACATGTAAAACAGCAACAAACAAAACTTGGCATAACTTATTACACCACTTTTTAAGGCGTTTATACTCCTTGTCAGATGCTACACACAAAGTTAAATACTCAGTAACAGTATATTCCAACTAACAATATGAAAGAGTTTCAGTTAGTGATATTTTTCATTCCATCCTTCAATTCAATTTAATACAATGAAAGCAGTAACATAATATAAACAGCCTTAATAATATATAATTTTCCTGAAATCATTCTGCTGTAATGACTGGTAATTCTGAATGAATCAAATTTTATACTCATTTCTTGTATATTGTAGCATGTTTATTGTATTAATGAATATCTATATCAAGGTTTTGTTTTTATAAATTCCCTGCATCTTTTTAATCATTAGTGTTTATAAGAAAATTTCTTAAAATCCAGGCACTCTCTTTGATTGCATTAAGCACAACATAACTTTGTTAAGGAGTTGCACAAATTGCAGCAGCCAAAATAGATATGTACACACTTACACAAGTTAAATCTTTGATATAGTTCCAAAGAACATTAATAAACTTAGATGACTAAACAATTATGATAATAATAATAATAAAAAAAAATCAAATAAGTGTTATGGCTAAAAATATATAACATTTCTATGTTTCTATATAAAGTAATATTATGGCTTGATTTGAATTAAACAATGTATTTCAAATATAACAAAGATGTATGTAACATAGTATAGTAAGTCACCAAAACAGAGATAAAAGGATAAAGGTGACCTGACTGAATACAACTGCAGTGTGATAGTAATTGGCCAGTATCAACTGTGTAGTACCCAGAGGACTGATTTGTGCAACTGAATCACAAGGTTGCTGTAAACAAGAATCAACTGCATCCAAATCTGGTCCCATTCATCTATAACATATACTTCCTGAATAATGCTCATTGCAGTAATTCAGTCTTTTTTTGTTGGTGTTGTTGTTTCAGGCTCCCCACTGTCAGAGACATTGATGGGGCTATCTCGAGAGAAAACTTCAGTTGACTCCCTCCACATGCAATCAGCAATGGTCTTGAAGGCATTAGTGCTGCACTTGGGTCGTATTTTCTGTGAGGCATTGTTGACAATCTGCCGGCTGTTGGAGGTGGCAATCTTGATTTTGAGGGCTGCATCTACACGGTCCACAACTGTGTATGTCCCTATGCTACCATCCTCAAATCCAATAATTATGTTGAGTGCTCGTTGTGATAGGCACAAGTAGGTTGGTGTTTTGTAGAGAGAACAGGTACCAATACTCTTTCCATCAGCAAGTCGCATGACAATTAAACTAGAAACCACACCTGCATCATCATCCTCATCAGAATTTCCAAAACAAATATAGACCAAGTACCGTCCATCTCTTGATAACTTTTGCCTCCATATAATGCCTGCTGCATGGACTAAGCGCAATTTTCCACTGTGTAGATCCAGGACATTTATGTTGTCATCTCCTTTAGATACAATTCCCAATTTTCCATTTGGTGAGATCTGGAAGTCTTCCAAGTTCTTTAAGAAGTTGCTAGGCAGTTGCACCCTTCTGCAGACTGACTCATCAGCTACACTCCATAGGAAAACAGTCTCTGTGGATGTGATGAAGACAACATAGTCTGGACTGTCTGGAATTAGCTTAAAATTTATGATTGTGATCCCATCATCACAGACGAACTTCTTGGATACACTGCCGGACCACAAGCTGACAGCCAACAGCTTGTTTTTAGTTGTACCAACCAGGAAAGTATTGGCAGTGGTGATAAGTGCATGCTGGAGGGTAACCAAGATGTTGCACACTTTGTGTCCAGTAGCAAGCCTCCAGACACGCGAGGCATTTTGTTCACAGAGAGAAACCACAAATTGGTCATTATGGGTGATAAGAAGTTGGGATATTTTTTGACCGTTGATTCGGAAGATATTCTCACCAGTGGCAGTCTGCCAGATATATTGGCTACATTTGTCATCAGATGTCACCATAAGGTCACCAGATGTGGTAAGAACACAGTTCTCCACTAACCCTTCATGTTTAAACACCATCTCAATGAAACCTGTGCTGAAATTCCACTTATGGATGGCTTCAGAGCCATCCATTGTGTAGACAAAGTCTTCTCTGCCTGACAACTGTACATTTTGCATCCTTTTGCCTGTTTTGTCAATGTTTGACATTGCTGTTATGATATCAATGTCCCAAACTGAGAGAACCCCACTGCTGGCTACGGACAAAAGCAAGTTATGGTGTGTTGACTTGATCAACTTGACAATGGATCCTGATATCTCTATTAAACTAGCCATGCATTGCCCACTGTCCCTTCTCCACACAAATATGGATGAAGTATTTTCCATTGATGCTACAATACTTTGGCCATTCTTTGACAGAACAGCAGCCACAAATCTCTCACTACGTTTGGCCTTAAACTTCTCTACCATCTTCCAAAGCTTGGTATCGAGCACCTCAATGCTTCTGGCTTTGCAAATAAGTACTGATTTCTGATCCTCAGATAATTCTATACCTACCACATCACTATCATCCCCTCTGCAGTCATAGTCCTCCATAAGCCTGGGATTTGTGATATCTTTGGTGTTCCAGACAGAAAGGCTACCTTCATTGTCAATCATCACCATTTGATGTATTGTATCTAGAACCAGGATGGACTTCACAAATCCACCAGAAAACTCAGAGGTCACTGTTGCTAGCTTATCTCCACTTCCTAGGTGGAATATAGTAGTGGTGTTTAAATACTGCCCACAAAATGCATACATACCATCTGGGGAGCATTCAACACAGGTTACTTCATACCAGCAATGGAACTGGTATAATGGCCAGCCATACTGCAGGTCAATCACACTGACATCTTTACTGGCCTCCAGCCAAGCTAAGGCATGGGGGCTGGATAAGGTAAATCCATTAATGAATGCTACCCCACCTGTGATGCCACATTGCTTTGAGCCTTTAACTTCCACCTCTGACAACAAACAGGATTTATGGTTATCATAAATTAGTAGTGTGTTTTTTGTAGTGGCAACCACAAGGTACTTCTCATCTGTGGTGAGCCTAACACCAAGAACAACTGACCTTGCTGTGTCAATCTGTCTCAGCAACTGTCTGCTCTCAACATCCCATGTACTGACTGAGCCATCCTCAAGAGCTACAATTACAATGTTGGGAGCCAAAGTAGGTAGAATCTCAACTATCTGCATATAACTAGAGCACAGTGGTAGTCTCTCAGGACTGTATGTAACATCCATGGAAGAGTGGAGCGGTACTATGGAGCAGTATTTGGGTCCATCCTTGTCACACTCTAGTAAGAGGTGTCGGAGTTTGGGAAGGGATGTGACCACAGGAAGAAGTCTTTGCTGAAGCTCAGCAGACAGTGAAGCAGGGTTCTTGATTACTTTAGCCTTTATACTTCTTAGTGTGCTAGCAAGGAACTTGAGCTCCTTTTCCTGTGAGTAGCTGTAGGCCAGGTCTATGTCTGTCAAGGCCTTGTCAAATTGTCCAATCTTTATCATTGTATATAGCCAACTGAAGTTCATTATAACACCATACATGAGGTCATCTGTCCGCCCACTCCTTGTCAAATGAAATAACAGTTCTGTCATTTTTCGGTGATTGACAAAGAAGATGTCTGGCTCAAGTAAGTTGCATTGAAACACCCAGGGTTGTTCTGGAGTCTGCCGGTCATATGAATGCTTTTCAGCAGAGGCTTTGTCGTGGCCTTGAAGGCTTTGTTGGTTGTGAGGGTTCCGATGCTGAGAGATGTTTAATGAGGCAAAGTGATTGTTGTCACAGTGGAAAATCTTCTTTCTACCACCTGCCCATACTCCAAGAAAATACTCAGCTAAAAGGCTGTGCATTTGGTGCACATCTTCTTCATTACTAAGATACAACTTTTGTGCAATGAGATGCAGATGCCTGTTTGCCCATACCAACAGGGTTACATTCCGAACCTGACGCTCCACCAGGTAACCCTCCAGCTCTTCTCTTAGTTGAGCAATGAGATCATAAGAGATTCGCAGGGGATTTGTTAGATTTGAGCTGACCATGATGTCTCCAAGTACACTATTGTCTAAAGACAGTATATCCTCCAGTTCCACCTCTGTCAACCCTACACGAGCCATTGTAATGTATCCCAATGCACGAAAGACAAAGTGGGATCCCAGCTTATTTTCAATGGAGATGAAGAGATGTTCTATGCTCTCGTGCACTGTTGAGCAAAGGGACTTTTCATCAACATCTTTGTGTGAGCGCCAGTGTACCACCTCACGATAGATAAGGTTGACAAACATGGGCAGTGTACATTTTGCCAGTGCTTCATTTACATATATTTGCTGGCCTGAGGTTACTTTTCGTTTTACACCCAGAAGTTGCTGTTTGAGTGTTTGGCTACATGCTTTACGGTCTCTTTGTGTCAATTCTACATAGCAATCCTCATCATGTACCAGGCAACGTAATTTCTGTAGTATCCCATGTTTGTTAGGCAAGGTTGATACCACAATGCGGACTGTACAAGGGAGGTGGATAGGCAACCACCACAGCTTACGTGCCTCTTCTGCTTCGGACAGCTGTTCCAAGGAATCTAGTATGATCACTAGGGGTCGATGGAAGGATGACTCCCCAAGAAGGTTTATCATCAATTCTCTCATCTCTTCAATCTTGTTTGGCAGGTAGTGGATTAAGCAGCGATAGTTTATGGAAATCTGCTCACAAATACTTTGGAGGAGGTTGCGGAGGTCTGTAGAGAGGTCAGTTGAACCAATGAAGCGCACGATGATGACAGGATCTGTTTCTGGCCCCATTTCTTTCTGAAGCCATGAGTATGCCTGGGACAAAGACAGAAATTGCTGATTGGTTATTCTGTTTCTTAAACACAACTGAATTATTTATGATAAATCGTGTACATCTTCATCTTATACTTCAATTTTTAAACAGTTACACACATGTATTGTATTCAGGATTGGGTTCTGTACATGCTTAAGTTGATTTTATGAACACAGCATTAAGTATTATAAAAGCCATGTGTGTAGTTCATGCCTCCAAGGTTCAATATGATACTGCTTCTTAATAGTAGGACGAATAATAGGCTTTTTTCAGCAAAGTCAAACCTTTAACACGTTTGATGTTTATGTTCTCACTACATAACCCTTTGAAGTAACAGAAAAGTAGGGGTTGCTATCTAACGGACCCGGTAAAGAAATGTAATTGATGGAAAATCCTCGTGAATTGCTGCTAGCTGCCTAATACTACACGTTCTAATCGGAGAAGCTGCAAGCTGTATTTTTTTTGTGGCAAATTTCATATCACTTGCCAAATCAACAAAATTGATGAGTTGCTGATTTTCAAGAGTACCTGTAAAGACTTTTATTCTGCATTGCTCTTTGTTGACCTGAAATGCACCTCAGTACTGCCACTCCAGAGAGTGCACTGTGTTTACTGAGATTTCACCTCCAAGAATAGTTTGTATTACAGTGCAGACATATTGTTGCCAATACCTGGAATCCTTCTTCATTAACTGCAAACCATTTTATTCACTGCAGGATTTCACTCAATTATTTTTGTTAGAGTGTGTATTCCACCTCAGGCCATTTGAGGCTCTGCACAACCTGGCTGATGAGATAAGCAAGATAACTGTGGTGTAAAAAACACCCAGACTCTGTTGTCACAATTTTTTTTTTTTATGGATTTGAACGGAGCACATCTCAGTTGCAAAATACAATACATCGCACTGCTGCTGCACTATTAAATGATGCCTAACACTTTGTTCCCTGTGCTGGTTCGGGAGACTTTGAAAACTGCCTTGTCTGCCTTATTCTTGTGCACAAACAGAAATTATAGAACTACAAAGAAATGTAGCAGGGGAGATAAAGGAAGACAAAAGGCCTGTTTTTTTTTTTGTTTGTTTGCATTGACTAACATGTCTTTCAACACACATTCACCAGTCTTAATGAGTTCACCTCACCAACATTTCAGATGTTGTTTGAGAGCACTACACATTTGTATCTCTTAGGGCCTGGAATGGGAAGCATACTGTACATTGAGTAAAATTGTCAAAAAGGCCCAGCAGAGGATGTATTTCCTCATTCCTAAGACTCATTCCCCTCCAGAGTCTGGAAGAGGGCATTAAAACATAATCGCTGACAACTGAACTATATTTTAATGCCTTCCCTCCAGCATGTGTTTCAGATCAATCTAAGAGTGAAACACCAGGCAAATTGACCAAAATCATGAATACTCTTTAAAAACCATATCTTCTGTGTCCCTGTTGGAATTGCATTTTCTGGTAAGGGTGTGATAACTTTTTTGTGTAATATTTACCTATGATTTTTGCCAGACCAACCTAACAGGTCGACCAAGGATAGAAATTTTGACTCTCTTTTTAAAATGCATGCATGCTAGATGAATTTCCAATTAGCTACCCTTAACTAGCACGCAATGTGAGATAATAAATGCATTCGGTCATATACTGTACATCAACTGCATTTGTTTGGTCATATGCATCAACTGCAAACTAGCCCATTTCTGCATCTTTTTTTGGATGGTTAGAGTTAAACTAGCTCAATTCCATGCAGTGTGGCACAAATTCATTTGTAGCTACATACCTGTTCACAGTTAGTTGACTTACAATCCATTTACCAACTGAGAGTAGAGATTATTGTAGCAAATATTTTATCTAATGATTGAAAGTTTGGTATGTGGCATGAATGCATTTCTAAATATATACTGGCCATATTTGTCTCAAATAATTCAGGCTTGCCTTGTTTTGATGTACTTAATGCTGTTGTTTGTGTCCTTGTAATTTCTTGTAATTTCTACAAGCCTTTTAAGAACTCAACAACCAAAACTCATGTGACCTGTCTTCTTGTCAGCAGGGGTTGACCATTCAAAACATCATAACAATATACAGAGTGTATGAAAAAAGACTCTAAGACAAAAATCTAAGAAAAAAGAATCACACAAAAATTTTTTCTCTGGCATTTTCGATGCCAAAACCATCACATTCTGATATCTTGCAGGTTTTCTTGTTAATATCAGAGCAGATGTTAAAAAATGTTAAACATTGTTTATCTTGTTGTTTATTGTAATCTTGTTTAAAAAAAAAAGCAAATAGCAAATTCATTGTAATTTTATTTAAATGAGAGTATGATTCCTTCACCCACAAGGCTCACAACTGTTAAAAACAGAGCCTAGGAAAGACAACTAAAAAAGAAAAAAAACTAAAGTGTGCATAAGGCAAATAAATGCGTAGTGATACTTTTTTAGTGTTGTCTGTTTGTTCTTGGAAATTCTATGTAATATTCATGGCCAGATTATTGACAAATTTAATTATTTTGATTAGTCATTATTGTTTGTGTTGTGGTCTCAATGCCAGTTATAAATACCTCATAACAAGTCACTTGTACTCTATTATTAGAAAATCAGTTGGAACAGTTATACGTGAGTTGAAAATGTTTCTGGGATAAAAACATCGTTTGGAGCATGTACATGTGGCATTAGAATTCTTGGTATTTTTGTGACCATTATTACATGCATTAACCTGGCACAGAAAGTTAGTCTTAAAATTAACACATTATCAAGAGGTGTGGTTAGTGGTCATATCCAGGGGTCTTGAGAAGCGCTAAATTTAAAGCTACAGTATCTTGAACTATTTTCTCTTTCTGGGAAATATTATATATGACCCAATACTGTCCTCTTTGTTTTAAGTATGAATGCACTTGTTAATGCAACAATAATCTGAATGAAATATGAATTCTAGTTTTTGGAGTGGAAAAATCTGGCTGGTTTAACCAACAACATAGCATGATTGTATCACTGCATTTTTAATTCAATTCTTATTTGTAGCACCAAACATTAAGCACACTGAAACATTATTGAGGCAATGCACACCTCAAAACACCCTGCAATTGAACTCAATTGCATGTACATTTCCAAATGGCCCACAAAACAAAGGCATTAATGTTATGATTTCTGTCTCCAATATTCATACACACATACACATACATATACATAGGCATTTCTCTCACCTGTTTAGCCACCTCAGCAAGCAACAGCGTCTTTCCAGTGCACGGGCCTCCGTAAACGACTAGGGGCAATATTCTCCCCCCTTTGGATGGATACAGGTATTCTTGCACTATATCCAGGACCTCGCTTTCATACACATAAAATGAGGAAAATGTCTTGCACAGCGAAAGATGTTGTACAATCTCATCGTACAGTTGATCTGTTTCTGTGTCAAAGTTTTGCTGTACAGTAGCTTGAATAATGTCTACCATGTCCTCGTAGAACTGCTTACACAGACCCTCCACATAGTGACTCTCTACCTCTTGGGAGTAGCCAAGTTTCATATCGCAATGGGTGACTGAGGAATAGACACGGAGGTTGGACGCTGCGACTATCGTAGGAATGAACTCATCTCTGACTTTCAGAAGCCGTTCATAGGCCTCTTGGTTCCTCACAACACGATCCGCACTCATAACAATGTCCATGTAGCGGGCCATGTCAGGCATCTTGGCAAAGCGGTCAAAGTTGGAGATTTTGCGGATGTAACACACACACTTCTTCAGGAATGCTGGAGTTTGTTTTCCTAAAGCAAAGTCCAACTCATCCTCCAATGCTGTGAAAAAGAGGAAAAAAAATATTACGTTTCATTCATGCTTTTGGAAAATTTTATATTTTAATCACTTTGCACTTTATACTCTAAGCTCCAACTGATGTCTTGATGCCATAAGGTGCCGGTGTTTTTGGCAGTCTTTAGCATGTGATTAGTTGTGCTTCCTTAAGCTGCCTTTAAGGCAAAACATATTTGATATGATCTCTTAATCCATCATTGCAATGTCTTATCAAAGTCCTCCAAAGAGAGAGTTCCACTGATAGCTTGCCAACACTGTAGGCTTAGTATCGCAAGCTCAGAGCTTGTGTTGTTAAAGAGGGGATGAGATGATGAATGTAGCTGGAAAGGCACTGTTTTGGAGGCTGCAATCTCAAGTCCCATACAGTATGTTCGGATATATATGCTGTACAATATTAGTGGTCATTAGAGGATAACAATGTTGAATAAGAATTATAATTGGTTACTGGATTTCTCTTGTGTAGAGGTTACTTGAACAATGTGCTGAATTTTACTGCTGTTGTGAGATTATCTAAATTAACAGCAATTAAAGGTTTAAAAAATCAACTCTTTGTTAATGTAAAGTAACTAAAGACAGGTGGACAACAAAGGGGATTGGTTTTGTTTATAATGCCATTTTTTGAAGACTGTACAACTTATCACTTTTTGTACAAAGTGAAAAATACAGTATATAGTCTGTTATGAACACCTAAAGCTGTTATTGACCATAAACTCACATTTAATTGGAAGCTTTATGCATGTTTAGCTTTTACAACTTAAAGTTTAACTTTTTAGTTGTACAGCTGTTTTTTTATTCAACGCAAATTTAGTTTAAGAGAAGATCCATAATTTTTGCTTTAGGGTAGTTATCATAGTTTATAATGTGATCTTTATTACATTAACTTTATGAAAGAAAATTAATCACATTATTTAAATGGTGGACTTTCCCCAGATGGATGTCACACATACTGTAGAGCTTCTCATCTACATACACCTGATTCACTGATATAGAAATAACACATTATCGGCATCAAAAGGTCAAATTCATCTGCCATCTTAATATTTTTAAGTCCAGGCTAAAGGCATTTTTATTTTCAAAAGCATATGGCTGATGGGATATTTTTACAATTTTTCTGTTTGTTTGTTGTGTGTTTTTCTGTTTTTAATGACCTAATGGAAAGCACGTTGGTCGACGGAAGTTGTAATTAATTGTGCTATATAAATAAGTTGTCATTGTCATCTCACATACCCGAACAAAGAAATTTTTTAGCCTGTGCACTTTTCATGGTTCCTTTTTCTTGTAGTTGTAGGACTGCAGTTCGAAACATTGTCTTGATCTCTTCAGAAACTGCTCTCCAAGCTTTAGCATTCTTGGCCTTCGCAACACTGCTCGACTCCATCTGTGGGAGAGAGGGAAAGGGTCACGGTCAGTGATCTGCCAGTATTCAAAGAAAATAATTAAGCTTCTCACACTCAGATTTATCTCTGCACCATGTTGGTCTTTCAATGTTCAAATAAAGATATTTGGCTCCTTTCTCTGGTTAAAATAAAGCTTAACCCATCCTCTACATACGCTCTCGGTAAGGTATCACTGTAGCTGGCCGACCATGTATTTTTGTATTCATTTGTTTATTTAAAATCTTGCTTTTGACATGGTCCCTGTTTTAAATTCAGCAATTTTTGTAAAGCATATAAAGTGTGAGAAAGAGAGAAGCGATTGATATAAAACGAAGAGGCAGGTTAAATTGGGCCAGATCAAGTTATTTTTTTTTTTGGAATACCAACAGAAATTCAAACCCTGCTGTTTTTCTCATTTTAGTCCAGCAGAGCCCCAACCGAGTCCCTCTTAACACAAACTACAGTGTGTGTTGATATCTGTTTTATACACATGCCATGACATGAGTCTGGCTGTGAGTGTTTGCACTTCAGAATATGAGTAGGAACGACAGATAACAAAAGAGGCATACATAGATGAAGAATGCAATTATCTGTGAATGGAAGTGAATGCCATTGTACATTCAAGAAAAAGACATTAAAAGTGATAGATGGAGATAGAGATATAGAAAAATCTAAAAGTCAGAAAAAAACAAGCATGTGCTAGATCCTGTGGTCTTCCAAAGGTTTAATGAAAGACAAAGTGAATTTATGAGCCTAATAAACTCTCCTGCAGGCAAGCAGCTTGCTCTCTTGGGTCAGGCAATTTCTGAGAGGTCCTCAGACACTGGTCTAGCACATAGTGACATTTACAGGATACATCTCCGAGACTGGGTTTGCCTAATTTGTCTATATGGCCTCCCTAGAGAACACTAAATGCATAATTCACAGGGTTTCTCTTTGAGTTAAATCAACAGCAATGCAAGTAAAATTAATTAGAACAAAACGGGCTGTTAAGTTGCTTGAGATTTTGTCTCTACATTCATCAGGTTCACAAGAAATACATGCTGAACAGGTGATTAAAAGAGGTGTTAAAGAGGCACAACCAGAGATGAAGAGGAACATGAATTCCAACAATACAAATACAGAAAATTAAAGGAATGTAAGCCTTAAGAACAGACTTTGTTTGTAGGCTATAAGAAAGCGGGTAAAGACAATGTTGTATGTGATCACCCAGGTGATTTCAACAGGCAATGATGAAAAAAAAAATTATATAATGATGATTAGATTTTAAATTCCTCTTAAATATAAATATTTAAAAGATTTTTTCAAAGAAATGGTTTCAAATGTAACAAAATACAGCAAACATCTGCACACAGCATGCAACTGAACACAGCTTGTTTAGTGCCTATTGCTTTTATAAGTGTTATTACTCTAATTACATTTCATTCATGTTGCCACGTTAAAACTAATGTAGCTAGATACTGCCTTCCAATGACAATACGGTGGCCAGACAAACAAGGGCTGGAACGGATATCTGGGCGACGCATGTCATCCACAATAGGCAGTTATTAGGCCAAAAAATTACATTTTTGCCTGTTTCGGTCATGTCTGTGTCAGCATGGTTTGAAGTATTTCTGATATTACAGGTTTTATAAAAAAGTTCTTAAAAAAAAAAAAAAAAAAAGGCCTCTAGTGTTTATTCATATGTATCTAAAATTTAAAGGAATTATCTTCAAACATTACAATTCTGTGTTATTCAGGGTAAAAACACTGAAAGCCAACACTGTCCTGAGAAATTTTATATCAGACTTATAAAGATAAAATAATTCATTTGTTTATACTGATGTCTAATTTCCATTCCAATAGTGGTTTTCATAATTCGTGGAATCTCAATTCTGTTAAGACTACAATATTCATTTTCTTTTTCATTTGCAAACAGAAAACATGCCACCAGTTTTGAAACATCTTTGCCTCTTTGCTCTAACGAAGGCTTTTTGTGTACCTAATAAACAGGCATCTACTAATGTGATTGGTAGGTGACATCAGCTAATATGTACTTAACTTTCCAGTTCAAATATGTCACATATGTTTACATTGTCTATCATCCTTACTGAGTTCTGGTAGTTTTTCAGCGTCTCAGCTTTTGGTTTGAGGTAGTATGCCGGTGGTACTGAGTTTTCATCCCGGCAGTACCACTCCTCCAGGATCCGCGTGTCCAGACCCGCTTCCACTGCGGCATCTAGAATCATTTCAAACTCAGCCGATTCCACTTCGCCTGGAACACGAATGCTGCCGTACTTCTCCCCCACCAAACCCTGCCAGAAAGAGAAACAAAGAGAGAGGAAGACTACACTAGAAAGCACTTAGATAAAGGGCAGGAGAAACAAAACCGCTGCTACATCATTTTAACTTAGTTGGCCAATAATCCACATTAAATTCAACTTCATCATAATCTGAATAATTCCCCATTCACCTATAATTGTATTTAGTGACAGCACAAACGTGAAATTTTCTATGAACGCAGTACACAGAAGAGTCATGGAAAAATTGATTAGAGAAACACACAATTATGAAGTGATTAAGCTTGTCATGATTGAGGTGATATGACAGCACTGGGGAAATTTGATACTTGCTCATTATTACCTATCAGCCTTCTTTACTGGTAATAATGCAAATCACATGCGGTGATGTGTGTCTGTGCAATCAACTCCATAACTACTAACATCCTTCATAGGAATTACAATAGCATAATTATTCAAATGTTCCACTTAATTGAAGAAAGCATGAACAATGAAACAGACATGTTATTGCTGAGATCATTACATTATTACTCATGCCTTTTGAAATTAGTGCTGAAAAAACTAAGAATATGGAGTTTGACAGCTAGATTAGGGAAATGAGCTAAACATGTCTGAAGCAAAATCTCTCCGTAATGCACATGTTCATAAAAGAGAGCAACTGAGGAAAGTTTTAATAAATATATTGCTCGAGTTTTACCCAGACCACATTACTGAGGCTCATAAAATACTCATGTAGTGATCAAGGGCTTATAGTCCAAAAACAAAATTCTTATATTTTCAGCTATTCTTTTCATTTGTACATACACACACAGAAATGCCTAAACAACTAACTAACTAACTAATTAACTAAATAAATAAATAAATAAACAAACAAATAAATAAATAAATCAACAAACAAACAAACAAACAAACAAATAAATAAATAAAATAAAATTCAACAAAGAGTAAGAGCAAAAAAGACACCAGAGTTTCATATTTTATGTATTTTAGGAACTGGGTCACATCCAAAAGTTATAGTCTCATGTCTCAACATGTGAGCTGCAAAAAGAAAAGGGTGATTCTAAGCAGAAAGTGGAAAAGCAGATGCAATGTCTCTGTGATAAGAAACACCTCTGATATAATACGCACAAAATATATGGTAAACACACCTATAAATAGCATAGATACCTTTTGGGAAAAGTAGAACCTTCGATTGTGTCTGAGAAGGAAGGACAGTCATACATTTTCCTCTCTCTCTCTCTCTCTCTCTCTCTCTCTCTCTCTCTCTCTCTCTCTCTCTCTCTCTCTCTCTCTCTGTGTCCCTCCGTCCTCACTGTGTGAATGTGCCCTCTTTGTAGTGCCACCTGGCTCCTGACAAGATCCCACACTAATTATTATTGTCTGTGGTCGCAGGTGTGTGAATGGATGTTTAAAAGACTCATGGCATTTTGTTGGCCTGTAATTGCTAATTCACCGGGTCACCTGTACAAGTGAATAATTCTCTTCACATAATCCCTAAAAAATGGAAACTTCAGTGCAGCTTTTTATTGTAACTGTTGTGACAACCGATAGCCTCACCTTCTTCAGGTGATGGGAAGCAGAGTTAGGGCTTTACCAGAAAATACATTCAAATGAGTCTCCATGCCTTATAAAAGATGGCCGGACTTTTTACATTAGATTACTGATGGTACTAACTTGCTTATGCTTGTGTTCATTTAGGCCCAGTATACTCTAGAAGGTTTCTTTTCGGTTAATGCGTCGCTTAATTGTTTTATTAGTATTACATTATTTGTATTACATTGAGTTTAGGTGGATGTGGTAGCCTAGTGATTAAGGTTTTGTCTACTAATCAGAATGTTGTGAGTTTGAATCCCAGGTCCACCAAGCTACCACTTCTGGGCCCCTGAGCAAGGCTCTTAACCTGTTCAGTCATATAAAATGAGATAAAAATGTGAGTTTCTCTCTATAAGAGCATCTGCTAAATGCTATAAATGTAGTTTATTTGTGTCTTGCTTTGGTTTAACTGTATTTTTAAGATCTGAAAATATTGCCTGGTTATATATATATATTTGATGAAATCAGATGTTGCTATTTTCACTTTGGTGATACCTATAGATCATATCACATTTTCCCCCCAAAACTATTTACTATTTTATTACATTTATTATCACATTTATTTTCTTTATTTCCATTGTTTTTTTCAAAAACATTGAACTTTTGTGATATTTTAACCTCCTGATAAATGCTTGATTTTAGGTAAATAATGAAAGCCAATTACCAGCATTTATAGCAAATAAGTAGAGAAGCAATCGATGACAATTTAAAAACAAATAACACAGATAATTACAATTAGACATATGGGGACCTCGAACCAAAATGTAGGTAACATGGTTCAGTGACAGCGTGTAGTTTGTAAATGTGAATCAGAATGAGCAGATGGATCTTTATCAGCTCATTAGTCTTACAGTTGAGTAATAGGTTCATTTGCATATAAGAGGCACCTTGAAAAGCTGACCTGGACATAGAGATTTACTTTAGGAAAACGGGTTATTCAGAGACTCTTACAGAGCATCAAATGATTTTGAGATTATATATAAATAAAGTGTCTGATTACATTTTGGGGGGATTTGTTCATATGACATGAGGATGTGTTTCTTTGATCAGATCATGCCTCAGCTTATATAGTATGTGTAAATAATACGGTAATTACATCCAATTTATGATAAATTTGAGATATATTTCAAGCTACCATGATTAAAAATCTACCTAGAAACAGAATTCACCTAATTACAAGCCAGGATGGAAAATGGTTTGTTTTAATGCTTCACTGTGGTCTTAAATAATAATAATAATAATAATAATAATAATAATAATAATAATAATAATAATAATAATAATAATAATAATAATAATAAAAGAAAATAAATAAAAACAGATGACACATACATAACAGTTCAATGAAATATATTTTTCCTGCTCTTCATATGTAATTATTTCCTTAGATGTTTAATTGTTTATCTCATTGGATTTCTTCCATGCTTTAAATGTAGCTGTTTGGCTTTGAAAATGAAAAAAAAAAAAAAAAGCATCATCTGAATAGTTTATTAAATAGGTTTTTATATGAAATTGCACTGATAACTCTGTTGACCTTCTGTGAACACTGTAACACAATTACAGCACAAAAATGTTATTTGATATTGAACAGATTTGTTCAGTAACTGCACTACACTGAAGCCCAAAAATGTATGTTTCCTCATCCGTGTTATCAGCTATGTGTGTTAAAGACCCTCAAATAAGCACTGAAAATATAATTCATATCTCTGGAGCCATCTCTGTATAGGATTGAACTGCTTGTGTTTTCTCAATCAGGTATATGTAGTGATTCTAACAGGGAAGAAATTGTCCTTTAGGTCATATCCCATGTTTTAAAAAGAAGTAACTAGAGTTACTGCTAATGTGTTGAAATACTTGCATGCTATTAACTATACACAGTCACTTCTCAGTGTTTAGTGATTGCATTGTCTCATTTTCATGAGAGATTCCATGAGATGAAAAAAGTCTTTAATTTTTATTGTGTTTACATAGATATTGGGAACTGTGGTGATGGTGCAGGAAAGTGCTGGTTTCAGTCCAAAAGCTCTAGTGTGTGTGTGTGTGTGTGTGTGTGTGTGTGTGTGTGTGTGTGTGTGTGTGTGTGTGTGTGTGTGTGTGTGTGTACACCTTTAATCATGTGGAAATGGTGAAATTAATAAAATAATAAAAAACAATAGATTTACTTGCCATTATGACTGCAATGTTTGAACACTGTGCTACATTTATTTTAATCCAGATGACCAGTTTCCTGTTTTTTGGCCAATGTTTGCATCTCCTTTCGAGGATAAACTACATGATATACAACGATTTGTGAAGTATTGTAAAAAAAAAAAAAAAAGAAAGGTTGCAGAATTTTAGTCTTTTTTACAAGTACTGGTGTGCCTGAGCCAATCGGATAATCTTCTGTTAGATTTTTTTTTATGTACTTCATTCAATCTCTACCAGGTTAAAGTTTATTATAAAATCTTTTTGAATTATTGGATAAAGTTGGTTGTTACATTAAAAATGTAGAGCCTTAGTACAGCTTGCTTAGTCATTGGCATCCTATTGAGTGCTCAGTGAACCAATTAAAAGTTGTCCTGTTGCATTCATGGACGGGAGTTAAATACTGATATGGTTGATGTAAACAAACTTGGCTGTTGTTTCTAAAGTCTGACTAAAGTGAAATTTGGTATATCAGAGAATTGGTAAAATTCTTACTTGGGGCTGATATACTGTCATGTATAAAAAAATGGAGCTGATGATATGCTGTGTTCAAATGAAATGCTTTTATTTCAGGCATCTTCAAAGGAGCCTGTGTTTCATAGGGAGGAGTAGTGTAATTGGTTGTTGTGTCTTCATTTTAGGATGCTAGGAGTCTTCACACACTCAAAGGCCATTTCGAGTGACACAAGTACACTTATCTTAAATTTCTATCATTTTCACTGTATTCTCTGAAGAGTGTATTGTGGTAAACTACATAACGTCCTTAGAAGCATTTCTGTCATTTCTTGTAGTGATACACAATTGTATATCATAACTATTCTTTGAAGTGGTTGGAGGAGTGTGTCTAAATTGTACTTTCTTTTTTCTTTGTGCTTTTCTTCAGTCTATTCTTTTCTGTCTCTTCCACCACCTCATTGTGCCTGAGGCTCTGTGACTGTGTGTCAGCTGCACGTCTCCTCTAACAAGTGCTTCGATCTATCTGTCTCTTAACTTCGCTGTGTTTTAGCAAAGAGGTGTCAAAGTCTTAGTGAGAATCTAAGAGCATTTGGGCTATGCTCTGATTCTTTACCTACAACAGTTAATCACATTGACTATTTAAAAATATTCATATTATATTAACCGCTTAAAATAAAACTGAAAAAATGTGCCTTTGATAGAAGAGTGACTCATGTAGGGCATCAACACCCAAAACTCCTCATCATTACTTAAAATAGGTCCTATTCCAGACTCTTCTTTTTATTTTAATAAGTCTCTCTCTCTCTCTCTCTCTCTCTCTCTCTCTCTCTCTCTCTCTCTCTCTCTCTCTCTCTCTCTCTCTCTCTCTCACACACACACACACACACACACACACACACACACACACACACACACACACACACACACACACACACACTTGCAGGATGTCATAGTCAGATTAAACAGCTCCAATCTGCACACAGTCCCTCTCTGGAGACTCAAACTGACACATGCAACCCAGAACTGTCAACTTCAACCCTCTACTCTTGTCTTTTCCCTTTTTCTGATCAAACCCTGGGTTCCCAGTTTACAATAAGCAGTCCTGAACTAACACATAACTCCAAGTAACAGCACGTCACAACTACAGAGAGGACATCATCTGTCACTGATTACCAGGCACCTCATATATAGAGTGTCTAAAAACATGCAACGAGAGCTTTAGGGATGATGTCTTGTCAACTTATTTTGTTGTGTCTTAAGAAAACACCTCAAAGGTCAGTGACTGTTTTGCATGTCTTGCAAATAGGTCAGGAGGAGTTGTTTGGGTAAGACTGGGAAGTCTGTATGGGTTTTCCTTGAAACTTTTACGTGTTTTGCGTCACTGCCTCTGGGATTCACGTTTTGGAGAATCTGAATGTCTGAATTCTTTCCCTAGAGAAACGGCAAAGCACTAGCTCTGAGCTCTGACCTCATTCTCTTAGGGAATAATAAAGCAGATTTTTCTGGCAAGAGCAGACTAGCCAGGGCGTCTCCAGACTCTGATCTCAAACAGAATGTCTTAGAAAGAAACTTTCCCTAAACTATAAAAAGCAGTAGAGGAAAAAATCAATACGGCCATGTTTTTATGTTTTCTATTTTAGGTGTTTGACAAAAAAAAAAGGATGATTAATATTCTTCCCAACATCTAAGGATAGTTTTGCAGAAAGTTGGCCATAATTTTAGAGAGATTGCAGATGTTTAAATACAGTCTAACGACTAATTTTATTCAGCCTTGGCGGAAACCAGTGCGGTTTGATCAGAGATAGAGATTACATATTTCATTGAGCTGAGAGAAGGAACTTAAAAGAGGGCAAAAGGAACTTGGGATTTGCTGGAATACACGAAGGATATAGATGTTTGAGATTAGTAGGAATGTATTGGGAGAGAATGACTCGAAGAGAGATGGAGAGAGTGACAAGATCTATTAAATGAGGTGTGAGAGCCAAAGAAAGACAGATGACTGAGAACACCGCTAAGATAAGGGGAATGGAGAGAGAAAATGAGAAACTGAGATTAAATTAGAAAAGGGATGTTTGAGTACCAGAGAGAGTTATAAAGGGGATAGGCAGCAAAATGAGGGATAGCTATTGAAGTGTTGAAAGAGAGTGTGTGTCCTGTAAGAGTGTGACCGTCATAGAAAGTCAACAGACATAGGCAATCTGTGGGAGATTGCATGAGGTAGAGGGAGAACGATATCACAATGAGAAAGAGGATAGTGGGAGGATGGGGGACCAATGGTATTCCCCGCTCTCTTTTTCTCTCCTCAATCCACTTGTCATTCCCTGACTCCAATTATCCTCCTACCCCTCACCCACATCTCTCATTTACATTTTAATCATTTAACATCAATCTCACCCACACCTGTGCACTGATCTCTCATCTGCACTTGACCTGACAGCGATCAGCACTACACACACCCACACACACCAGAGAAGGGTGATTATTACAAAAACCTGTCCTGTTTTCAGGCACATTTTTGATTACAGTTGTTAAAAAAAAACAGTGATTAGTGCTTGTCACTGCACTTGTCTGAAGTTGATTAAGTCTGTGTGGCATCTGGGATTCATCCAGATGTTCGGCGGGAACACCTGAGATTGTTCAGCGTGCTCCTGCTGTCGATGAACAGCCTTGTTCTTAAGTAGACATCGTTCATTACGAGTCAGCAGACTACTCAAAAAAAAAGCATGTGTCAATTGCAGAGAAAGATTTTGATTAGCATACGATTAATTGCACATCTTTAATGCGTTGCACACAACATAGTGGCAGATAGAATACCAAGCATCTGCGTTCAGATCGAGGTTTGAACACACATTATAGAGATCATGAGAAATGAAGATTGTAAAGCATTTTTAGTTTTGTTGTGTAACAGGCTTCCAAATGTGGAATTTTGCTACATTTGGAATAACCAGGATTGTGGGAAGAAAAAGAAATGGAACATGACATAATGAGTTAATAGGGATTTTCCCTGCCAAGTGCATGGTGATGTGATCAAAAACCAGAAGATATTTAGCAGTCATTATGGTCTGATGTAAGATAAAAATGATTAAGATCATTTGGGCAAATGAATCATGTAAAAAATGGCCATGGATATAAATGAACAAACTGGTTCCAAAACTCTACATCACCCGTGTTAAAACGCTCTGCCTTACTGTTCTTCTAGCACTCTTATCTTGTCGGTCTTTCAACACTCTTCCTCAGAGACAACAATCTGCCTTGTTGGTCTTAGAACACTCGGCCTCAACAGTCTTCCAATACTCTGCCTCACTAATCACAATCTGCCTCTAACACATTGTCTCACTGTTCTTCCAGCTGTCTCTCCTTCCCGTCTTACAGCAGTCCACTCAACGGTCTTCAAAATACTGCTTCAGTAGTCTTCTAACACTCTTGCTGTTCTTCCAACACTATACGTCACCTGTCTTCCACCAGTCTTCCTGCCTCACCCAGCCTTTAACATTCTGCTTCACTAGACCCACTAACCCACTGCCTTTTCACAAACTGCCTTGCCCTGCTTCCAACACTGTGCCTCACTAATTTTTAAACGGTCTGCCTTGCAAGTCTTCCAACACAGGATATCACAAATCTTCCAACACTCTGTCATGCTGAACGTCCAACACATTCTGGCTCACTGAGTGTCCAACACTTTGCCTCGCTTGTCTTCCAATACCTTGCCTTACCAATTTTCTATCCCATACTAGTCCTTTAGCCCTTTGCCTTGCCAGGTGTCCAACTCTTCTGTATTTAACCTACTGTAAAGCCATTATTACCTGCTATAACACCTGCCATTACTTCAGTATGTGAGAAGGCAGAGGTGTGGAATACTTTAGAATTATGCACTAGAATCACAAGCTGAGAAACTTTACAAACCTTACCCACATTACTTTAACCAGAAGTGGCATGCTTAAAACTTATATCTGATCTGTTTTTTTTCCCTGACTGTTTTTTACTCCTGCATGCATCCATCTTTTTAGCTAAACCTTTTACACCAAAACTGTTGATATACTTATCATCTTACTAATGAAGTCTGACCATTAGAGAGTCTTTTTTTATGCATCTCTACAGTGTTACAGACCTTTTCTCCCATTTAGTTAGCTCTTTCAGCCTTTGTATAGAGAACACAGTTGTACTGTGTGTGTGTGTGTGTGTGTGTGTGTGTGTGTGTGTGTGTGTGTGTGTGTGTGTGTGTGTGTGTGTGTGTGTGTGTGTGTGTGTGTGTGTTTGTGTGTGTGTGTGTGTGTGTGTGTGTGTGTGTGTGTGTGTGTGTGTGTGTGTGTGTGTGTGCATGTGTGTGGGTATATTAGTAAGCTTTATACAATACAAAACTTGTCATTTTACTCTTATGGGTTGATAGAAAGTCATATATACCCACAACAAAGCATGGACCAGCAGAAGTCTTCAGGCATTCCTCCAGAAGTTTCATACGCAGTCTCTGTAGTTCTGGACTGTCCCACTCCTCTGGGTCCACCCCCCAGTACAGGTCCACAACCTGAAACACACACACACACACACACACACACACACACACACACACACACACACACACACACACACACACACACACACACACACACACACAGAGGTGAAGTTAACCAATTACAGCAGTGCAGCATTTTTTTATTACTATCATTTGTTACTATTAGTAACTTTATTACATACTACAATTTTATTGTAATACACTATGCTTTAATTATAATAAAATACAATTTTATACACTATGGTTTTTCTGCCTAAATTTATACCACTAGGTATCAAATTCTGAACCCTGACACCAAAATGATTATAATTATCTGTCATAATTAATTAATTAATTCATTCATTCATTTTCTACCGCTTTATCCGAACTACCTCGGGTCACGCGGAGCCTGTGCCTATCTCAGGCGTCTTTGGGCATCAAGGCAGGATACACCCTGGACAGAGTGCCAACCCATCGCAGGGCACACACACACACTCATTCACTCATGCAATCACACACTACGGACAATTTTGCAGAGATGCCAATCAACCTACCATGCATGTCTTTGGACCGGGGGAGGAAACCGGAGTACCCGGAGGAAACCCCCGAGGCACAGGGAGAACATGCAAACTCCACACACACAAGGTGGAGGCAGGAATCGAACCCCGACCCTGGAGGTGTGAGGCGAATGTGCTAACCATTAAGCCACCGTGCCCATCGTCATAATTAATTGATTATAATTTTTGATTATTAATAATTTTCAACAAATAATTAATATATAATTAATAACATAATTAACTGATAGCTAATTACCAGTTGAAATGGATTTCTTTTATTATTATTCTCTTATTCTCACACAGTATGACTTTAAAACTGAAACAGTGCAAGAGAGACAGGGTGTAAAAGAGAGCGAGAGTGTGAAAAGACATGAAAATGGAGTCTACATGGATTTTTTCAATAGGGAGCTAAGACTTGCTTTAGCACAGCAAACAGATTTGACAGCATACTGCTAGAAACGAACAGTGTTAAATGAGCACAGTGGAGAGAGACGGGTCTTTCTGTGAACACTTTCTTTCCCATCTCACTTTTGTGTTTCTATTATTTGTTGTTTGTTATGTGCAAGTTTCTGTATGTGAGTGTGGTAAGAAGTGTAAAAATGGCATATTACTAAGTAACAGTGTTAAAGTCTCCTGTGGAGCATGTTAAACTCTCCTTTCCCCAAAACATCGAGGGCCAGCTTGGCCATCTAGGTGTAATATACACATGCACACAAACACACACACCTCAGTGCAATGATTATTAATAATACCTAATGCTCATATATAAGCTGCTGTTGCCAGGATATGTGTCTCGGGTGGGATGGGAATGTCATTAATGATGGCTTTTGTTGAGCTTTTGTTTGTTTCATGTCAGCCAACATCACATATATCCATATAGAATGTGTCAGTGGGATTCAAATCTGGAACAATACCCAGTCACTCTTACAGAGATATATAGCATCAGATATGTGCATTTCTGCATCCCTAGCTGCTACAGGGATTCCAATGCACTTAGTATGTGTAGATGAGAAACACAGACAGCATATGTGTATTGGTTGTGGTAAAAACAGTGTAATGAACAAGGACAGGGCATTTCTTCAGCACCAGTATTGCAGGGAGTCAGAATCGGTTCCACTGACACACGTAATCCAAACAGCAAGCTTGCTGCTGAGCTGTGTGTGTGTGTGTGTGTGTGTGTGTGTGTGTGTGTGTGTGTGTGTGTGTGTGTGTGTGTGTGTGTTTGAAGTTACTGAATGGTTTACATAGCAGTTATTCTATCTATGTACCCAATTATTTGAGAAATTCATAGATTTCATTCATCATTTTCTACCGCTTATCCGAACTATTGGAGAAATTATCTATCTAATTTGATCAAAAAAATATTAATCCAGACTGTTGGTTTAGTCTCATATTTTATTTAATTTTTTTAAAAAAAAGAATTAAATAAATTACGTTTGTGTACAATTTTTCTGAGCCAAAAATCGATTCGAAATATTAGTCGATGGTTATGCTGCATAGCTTGTCACACTACCTTTCACTCCCATCGAGTGTATTGCAGAACTATTGCTTGTACTATCAATCCCTTTTTTCCTAATTAGACACACACACGCACACACACACACACACACACACACACACACGCACGCACACACACACACACGCGCGCACGCACACACACGCGCACACACACACACACACACACACACACACACACACACACACACACACACACACACACACACACACACACACACACACACACACACACACAAAGCTTTGATAGTAATTTAAGCTTTGAAGTAATGGAACAGGTTTTTCCCAAAGGCAACTCTGACACAGTTTCTTCAAAATCAAGTGAGCCATGCACATTTCACCATTAAGGACCAATACAACCAACCCCAAACGTCTGACACTGTAAGGACTGCATTTATGTTGGAGGACCACACACTCACACATATACCACCATAGCATTCATCTAACATAGGTTGGCAGGAAGGAGGGATTACAGCATGAGTAATTAGGGACATTACAATGTCCCTAGATACTTATTGACAACACAATAAAGCAACATCTGAACCCAAGTGCACGAATGACCAGCTCACATGTTCCTTCTTTTCTAGGATTCCCACAACCTGAGATGTAAATGTAAATCTTTTAATGAGCAGGTCAGAGGTGACAGTGGAAGAAAGAAAACAAGACAGAAAGAAAACAGGACACTCAAGCTATTCCACACCATTTTTGGCAAACCCTGTCTTCATGGACCATGCCATTATATGCATTGTCATGTTGGAACAGGTTTGGACCTCTACAAATATGTGCTTTCAACTTTGTGGTCATAGTTTAGGGAAGGCCAAAATGTGTGTGTAATGGCCAGATGTCCACAAACCATTGGCCATATAGTGTAATTTTCAGTCTGCTTTGATCTGATATCCATAACATATGTAATATAGTTGTGAGTTCCATCTATTTTTTTTTTTACTCTTTCATCCTTTTTTTCCGACAAAATGCCTTTGGAAGGGAAATTAAACATACTCTGCATTTGCCATCAAACTGAGCACTCGAAATATACTGTAGCAAAGGTGATTAATGCATGAATAAAAACTGGCTATAGTTCAGTGCCTCCAGTTTTCTAAACATAAACCTTTGCATCTAAATGTAAATTATTTGCCTTATGGTGACTTCTTACCCAAGACTAGCCACAAGACTTCAGGTAAGAAAAGAAAAATATTAATGAGGTCATCACGGAGCGTTTTTCTAAACATTTAAAATTTCTTTCTGCACCAAATTTAAATCCCGTGTCTCTTCTATCGAGTCCTTGGTGCCAGTCAAAATGATAACTTGGAGAACTGATCACTGTCATCACTGTCATGTTATTTCAACCTTAGATCATTGTTCAGCAGTGTCATTTCTTATGTCAATATTTGAAGCAGAACAAGCAAGCTGCAGAATTGTTTTTTTCCCCTTTAATCCTTCTGCAGCTACTGTATATACTATACTGTATGTTACTTAGTAGTATATATCCTATATTATTATATTTCTGTATATTATCTGTATATATGTTATATGTTCTATGTTTTATTGCTGAGTACCTGCATTATGCAATGACAATAAAGCTCAATCGTCCGAGCCATCAACCTCAAAGTCATTTATTCAGACCATTTTAAGTAAATACCCAAGGTCTAGTCCTTACAGGGGTCATTTTCCACCTAGAAATGTTCACAATTTTGCTCAACTTTAATAACAAATAAATTTAAAGATGTAATCCAGTATTAGTGGATTATCGCTAGAACCCATAACTTCTAACTCACATAAGACGCCAATGGATACATACAGTAAGTACAATAATATCGAATAAATCTATCTATGTAAATCCCTTCTGGAGGCAGATGGAGGATTTAACTGTACCTATCTATGAGGAAGAGGTAGAATACGGTGATTATGGGTTGCGTAAAGTATCTGAGGTTAAGAGATACTTAAAAGAACATTCTTTACCAAGTCTATCATTAAGCGTGTGATTCTGCTGCTGTATATAGCATGCCAATACACTGTGGGGAATAAATTCACAGTTCCTAAAGGTATAATCATTAGGCTTTATGGTTATGCTTAGATATTTATGAGTATGCCTTAGAGAGCTGGGGATGAAGCCAGGCAGAAAAACAGGAAAAGAAAACAGATCAGCCATGCTTCAGGAATAATACAGTACATACGTATTAACGCTAATATCAGACAGCTAGCTGCAAAGGCTGCAATTACTTATATATTTATGAAACTGTTTAAAGATCTTCTTCTACACACCATATGATGTTCTATATAATTGCAATCCATGCAACACTAAACTCAACTTCTTTTCTCTAATGAATAATTTCATATCTAACTAAATCATTAAGCACTTAGTACATCATGAAACGTGATGTGGTTTTTCGTTGTAGCTGGAAGCAGTGCATGTGTTTTAACAGTGGCAGTGATGCTATTCATTAACCTTCTGTAAAGGGATTTCAGTAAAATGCACAACAATGTGTTGCAAGTTGCTTGATCATCATTATACGGCAGCTAATTTACACTTCACTTTGCAGAGTGTTTTATATCACACTTAATGCTTGCACTTGCATGATTTCCAAGCAGTAGAATTTCTATGTAATATAATTTATATATACAGTGTATGAATGGGCAATTTAAGTATCCTGACCTTGGTAAGTTATCATTAAAAAAAAAAATAAACAAATTAACACACACACACACACATATATGGCAAATTTTCAGTATTTAAGCTACAGATGCTACCAACCATTCAAACTACTTTTATGATCACTTCCATACACTGTGATGGCTTTTTTTTTAAACTTACTTAGAATAATATTTAGATTAAAAGTATACTTTTAAAATGACAAGCTGTTTTTTTTTCTTATTAACCTCAAGAATAGAAAAAGGACTGATTGTTATAACAATCTAAGTAAAAAAGAATCTTGTTTCACAGATGTTTTTCATTAAATGTAAATATGACTGGTTATGAAATAATTTCAAAAATTGCAATCATTGGATAATAACTGTGGTATAACTGTAACATCACAATTCACCTTCCTGGTGTTTGTATTTAACTGCATGTACTAATCTGTTATCCTTTATTCACAGATTAACTGCAACATTAACGTAAGCCTACACATAAAAAAATGAACTGTACTGAACAACGAGCTGATCAATGAGCTGATAATGAATTTCTGTGATTATGTGGATGATATCCTGTTATTTAAAGGAGTAGTCCTTTTAGTTGTAAAACTAACTTGTCATTATTTGTATGACTTAGTATTAGTATTATGTGTGCATGGTTAAATTCCAACAATCTAACACAGTTGAGAATCATTTTTGTACGTAGTATATAAGAACCCTCCTGAATTAAGAACATGTCCTGCAGTTTCATGACCAATTTAGAAGTGCAAAGTTTCTGATCTTTAAGAAAGAAAAATGAAATTATCCGATTTATTTCATTTGTAATTCGAAAACCAGACTTAAAGTGCAAATTAAGAACAAGAATAGTTTAAAACTTTTTTTAACTGTAAATACTTTTCTCCAAGAGTCTAAGTGACACACTTGAGTACAGTACAAATCAGTAAGAACAAGAAAAGATTTAGCCTTTAGTAGCAGACTACATATGCTGTAATGTCAGCGATTTCATTGTGATTTCAGTGCGATTAAGAGTAAATTACATATAGCCTACATCCTACACACACTTTTCAAGTAAACAAAACACTCAAAGATCTATTGTTGGGTGTTTTTTATAAGCTATTTTAGGGTTTTTCCTTTTAAATCCCAGTTATGAACACACATTAATGCACTGACTTTCCTCAAGGCAATCAGAAACTATGATGTATGTTGTGGTGGATATTTCTGAGTTTTAGTACATGACAGTGGTATATTATATTGGGGACAATGGTTTCTCAAGTGTTTAAGGCTCTGGGTTCTTGAATGGAAGGTTGGGGTTCAATCCCTATCTGCCACTGTTGGGCCCTCGATCAAGGCCCTTGACCATCTCTGCTCCATGGGCGCTGTATCATGGCTGACCCTGTGCTCTGACCCCAGCCTCCTCAGTTGGGATATGAAGAAGAAAGAATTGCTGTAATGTATATTTGGCGATAATAAAAGCTTCTGTGCCCCTAATTTCATTCATGCCACCCAGGTTCAATATTACTTTTTTAGTCTATCTCACAACACCCAAATACATTGCTTTGTTTTTCTACTCAGCCACAAATACACTGTGTCATACTAAATGATACACTAATACAGTGATGTACTCTTCAAATCACAGATAGCCTTTAGAGTGAAGTCAAAGTACCCACGAGTGTAGGTTAGGCAGCTGTCCAACTACTGATTATACGTGAAGGTGTCATTTTAAGATCAGACAAATTACAGCACTGATAGCCTCCATTTAGGGGCAATTAGAGAGGGAATATGGCATGGTCAATTATGTGGAGAGACAGAGAAGGAGAAACAGTGCGTGTGAGAGAGAGAGGCTTGATTCAGTATTATAGAGAAATGTGTGGAGCAGAGCGAAGGTAAAATACAAGAGGGAGAGAGACGGAGAGAAAGAAAAATTAAAAGCCCTGTCAAAGTTCTCCTGATTTACAAGGCTACCCACAATGCTCTGCGCCTTGAGTGCCTCTGCAATTAGACTACTGCTATGGCAACCAGCCACCTAGACTACCCGCCTTTTCGATTTATGAGAAGAGAATGAGAGAGAGAGAGAGAGAGAGAGAGAGAGAGAGAGAGAGAGAGAGAGAGAAAGAGAAATCCCCCCATGTCTGCAAATAATGTAACCGATATGTAAAAGCTAAACTCCACCAAGACAAATTATATGCTGTAAAAAAGATACAGTTTTAGTTCTTTTATTCATACTAAAGACAGTAAAGAGCAGCACAATGTGTGAAGCATGAACAATCGCCATCAATTATCCTCAAGCCTGCATGAAAAGGTTCATTTCTTTTCTTCAAAGACTAACTGAAACACTCAACGCAGTAAAACCATTTTAAGTCTAAAAAAACTAAAGAAACAATGAGAGACACAACAAACCCTAAACAAGCCAGTAAGCAGTGTATCTGACTTTGTGTTTTATTCTCTCTCTCTCTCTCTCTCTCTCTCTCTCTCTCTCTCTCTCTCTCTCTCTCTGTATCAGCTGATTTTCTTCCCTCTTTCAATCACCTTCAATGGATAAAAACCCCTTAGGTGGTTCTGGCAGAAAAATAGCTTACACAATTGCCAAAAATTGGATCCATTTTACACGTCAGACTTTTCTCATTTTCAGAATCTACCTATATATTTATTTCCATTTAAATAAAAATATTTGTTTCTAAAAAGCCCTGAGTGGCATCTTCTTTCAGCTTCTTTTCTTTCACTTTTTTATTTTTTATTTTACATAGTGTCTGCAAGCTAATTTTGAGAGGCAGCCATGAAAGCTCTACCATCTTCCTGTATCACCAAGCCTATAATCATGAACACTGTGGTTAGCGTCGTCATGGCAGCGTGTTTTTATTAATGCTGATGGGTTGCTCTCTCCCAGTGCTCCCTGGCTACATTATTCAGCCCATCATTAAAAGGTGTTGTTTGTATGAAAACAAGGTTGTGTGTGTGTGTGTGTGTGTGTGTGTGTGTTTGTGTGTGTGTGTGTGCATGTTTGTTTGTTTGGATGTGAATGGGACATTCTCTGTGTGTGTGTGTGTGTGTGTGTGTGTGTGTGTGTGTGTGTGTGTTCTCATGCTTGTTTGTTTGGGTGTACATGGGACAGTATATGTGTGTGTGTGAGTGTCTATGTGTGTGTGTGTGAGTGTCTGTGTGTGTGTCTGTGTGTTCTCATGCTTGTTTGTTTGGGTGTACATGGGACAGTATGTGTGTGTGTGTGTGTGTGTGTGTGTGTGTGTGTGTGTGTGTGTGTGTGTGTGTGTGTGTGTGTGTGTGTGTGTGTGTGTGTCTACATGTCTGTTTAGGTGTACATGGGACAGTGTGTGTCATGAGAACATGGAAGCAGATTGGGTTTTTTTTTTGGGAAAATAATCAATGGATGGTGTGAAGCAAAATACTGTTACCACACAGTGTTTGGAACATCTATGAAACAAGTTACTTCATTTGATCAATTATCAATGCTATAAGCAATCATTCCCTTGTTGCTGTTGGTCCTGTGTGCGTTTCTGATACAGTAATACAGTACAGTAATGTATGAGAACTGAGCATATTAATATAAAATGTTGCGGAAGGAAAAGTCAAAGTCATGCTGTCAACTTAATCCCTCCTGACCAATCAGAATTGATCGTTCAACAGCACTGCGGCATAATATTTAATATACAGTGTAATATTAAATAACATCTGGTACCTGGTACAGTATGTTAACTGTGCACAGTCTGTCTTATAGCCAATAAAGAAATGATCAAATCTCCATGTAATACAAACACAATATAAAGCTACACATATAACATACATACTTCAGCTGCTGTAAATCCCTCCATACTGTAACACTGTCAGTGTTTGTGTGTGTGTGTGTGTGTGTGTGTGTGTGTGTGTGTGTGTGTGTGTGTGTGTGTGTGTGTGTGTAAGTAAACAGGGAAAACACCCAAGGCATCTTTTGTTTTTTTGTCTTTCTCTTCGCTCTACACACACACACACACACTGCCACACACACACACTGCCACACACACACACACACACACACACACACACACACACACACACACACACACACACACACACACACACACACATTCATTCATTCCAGGAATGTCACAGGAAATAGAATCAAGCAACAGTGACCAGAAAAAAAATTTGATTTGCCACATCATATTTATCAGTTCTTTATCAGCATCCTCAGGCCTTTCTTCCCCCTTCCCACAAATAAACCCATCAAACTAATACTAATTCTTGTTGCTAGGGTACTGCCAACAAGGGGGCACCTTTTGTAATTTGAATATTTATCTTTATAGCTTTAAAAATGATTTGTGGTACTTTACAAAGCTTTACTTTAAAAATTATTAAATTTTTAAAGCCTTTTAATTTGTGTAATTACATCACATGCTTCTTCCTAGATAACTGACACACACTAGACAACATGTGTCAAACATGTGGCCCACAGCCTAATTTCATTTGGCCCGCATGAACATGGACAAAATAGGTGAACACCTGAGTGCTGCGCTGATGTAAATCACACTATAAAAATGATACGTCATGTATAGCGCTGCTGAAATATCCGGAAAAAAAAATGTGATTCCATGATTCCGTCTCTACAGTTAAACTGTGGTGGGTGTCAGGTGGACGTTAGACAGCAGTGTTTTAGATAGATGGCAGATAGCAGTGTGGGTGGTGATGCCACAGATTTCTTATATAATCATTTATGGCACAATCTACTGTCAGACAATCTTTCCAAATTAATAGCATTGCCATGAAATAGATTTACATCACTTTCATTCAAATGATTAAAATAACAACAATAATATTATATTATCTAACTTATATTAATAGTATCTGATCTACTGTTCTTTTACAGTAAACTCCAGCTGGCTATTTTACTGACTTTCACCTCCATATCTCTGTGCTTACATGGTAGCTAGCTGGGAATACAAACAAGTGGTAAATTATTATATTTATTATAATTATATATATATACACACACAGTATTTGTGTGTGTGTGTGTGTGTGTGTGTGTGTGTGTGTGTGTGTGTGTGTGTGTGTGTGTGTGTGTGTATGTGTGTGCATCCATTTTATTTAAATGAATGGTAGAAACCTATAAGGGCATCTGGACACCAACCAATCCCATACCCTACAGATGTCAATCATCCTACAGTGCTTGTTTTTGGACTAGTGTCGATATGTATTACAAAAATGCTGATGTGATGTGCAACATCAAAAGTCCATTGAACAAACTTTATTTACAGTGTAAAAGTGTTCAAATGTGTGTGAATTTTGAAAATCCTCTTTTGAACCTTTAATCTCTGTTTTGCATGTCTGTAAAGGCAGGCGCCCTTAAAAGTATACCTTTTGTTCCTTCAGTGTCTACCTTTAACCTAGATAGACGCGTGCAGTGTTCCTTTAAAGCTTTATTCTTAAAGGTAATTACGGTCCAATTATGTACCTTAAACCTTTTTAAGGTACACTATAGCCATGTCTGAAGGTGAAAGATAAAGGCTAGAAAAGGAAAAGTACAGTTCAGTACTCTTTTTTTCTGAGAATGCATGAATCATTGTGTGCAGAAAGATTTCTCCTCACAGTGGTATCTCTTCTCTGTAACATGTTAATACACATGGAATGCTCCAGTGATAAGGCAGCACTGTCACATTAACTGGTGATGCTTTTTAATGAAATGACTGTTTAAATGCAGTGCTAGATAAAAGCAGAAATACAGGTGCTGCTGGGATTGAATCTCAATTACTCAGTGGAGCTAAAACAAGTTCATTTAATAGCAGTCCCAAATGGCTCTTGCTGTAAAGGTGTCACTTAAAAAGATTGTCTTTTTTTAACCACAATAAGACATTCTCAAGAAAAGTAATGGCTCAATTCTGAATAATATACAATTTTTCCATTAAATGGGGCATAACATGTTTACATAAGGGTAAGAGATGCTGCGGGAAAGATTTCTAAACCAGGACAAGCCCCAAGCCTATGTTGTTTTGGTCCAACTATGGGCATCTGCTTCAGCCGCCGGCCATCATCTCTCATGACCCTTCTGGATTTGTTTAACAAACAGCCACGATAGAGATCTGTCCTCTCTCTCTCTTTTCTCCCTCAACACATTCAATTTGCATTGTAAACTATCCTCAGTGAGCATGGAATGAGGGAAGGGACGGAATCAAATCAGGACGAAGCAAAAGGTATGTCTCATTTAGACCTGAAACCTGGCAGAGCTGGGGTTGAATGTGTGTGTGTGAGTGTGTGTGAATATGAGTGTGTGTGTGTGTGTGTGTGTGTGTGTGTGTGTGTGTGTGTGTGTGTGTGTGTGTGTGTGTGTGTGTGTGTGTGAGAGAGAGAGAGAGAGAGAGAGAGAGAGAGAGAGAGAGAGAGAGAGAGAGTTTGAAACAGACAGGAAGATTTAGTCGCACCATTTCTCACACCTGTAACCCTGTTAAACAGAAAAAAGCTTTGTGATATTATTTCTGGTGAACCAAAAAGTCTACCAACCCTCCTGGGACAAACAGATCCAGCAGAGCACTTCTTTTACCTGGAACTCAATGCCATAGTTTTCTCTACAGAAGTCCCTCAGCTTGGGGTAAACGTGTTCTTTCAGGGCATTCCTCTCTGCCTCCGTATCTGCAACCAGAAACACAGAACGTTAGAATAAAGGCCCTTTCATTTCACTTCATTTCAGAAAAAACATTTTTTTTCTCAGGCAACACATTTTTTATCATCTTTTACATCATGAAAACTACTTGTGATCTTGATCATGTGAAAGGCTGTACTCAGAAATGGTTGTTTTTTTTTCTTGTATAATCTTCATCACACACAAGTTAGCAGGTTTTCCTTAACAAACCTGTGGTAACAGCATCAAAAATAGCACACAGCCTGTGGCTCTGATATATCAGTGTCCTGAGAGTCAGGAGGGAGTGATGACACTGATAAGGTGTGGACATGTGAGTTTGCTAAAAGCTTGCAGGCCTTGGAGATAAATGCATACCACATGATGCTGCCTATTGCTATGTTTCTTAAGACTTTTATTTTGTAAATACTACAGTGTACTTGTGACATTTGACACAGACATAGACTTGAATTATGATTTTTTTAAAAACATTTTTACTAAACTCTAGTGTAAACTGATGTCGTTTTTTTTTTAGAAGATAACTGTGCTACAAATAAACACTTGAAAGAAACAAATGATATCTGCCAACAGATTTATAGATAAACTTTAAACAAATGAAATGAACATTAGTTACATAATTTTCTATTTGTCATTTAATAATATTATAATGAGAAATATTAGGTCATTTTTGCCTTCATTCAAAATATTTATACTTATTTAGATGTCTTACTTAGCAGTGACAACAGCTAGCATCTACTGTAAATATGGAATGCTAACAATCAAAAAATATGAACTTTGTTTTTCGTCCTTGGTTTTTGATCATTTTTGATCAGAGCTTACTAAAATACTTCACATATTTTATGTTTAGTATTTTAGTAAGCTCTGATAATGAATAATAGTAAATCGAGCCTTTTAATATTCATTAAATCAAATATTGAACAGGTGATCAAATTAGTTCCCTGACACTGCATTGCCTCAGATTATAAACCATCCATTCATCCGTTCATTTGCCTGGAGACTATTTTCACAAGGCAGGGGACACCATGGACAGGGTTCTAACCCATCTCAAAACACAATCACACACTAACACACTATGAAAAATGAAGAGATGCCAAGCAGCCTATAGTGCATGTCTTTGAACTGGGTGAGAAAACCAGAGTACCAGAGGAAACCCCCCCAAAGCACCAGGAGAACATGTAGACTCACACCCAAACTCGACACAGAGGTGGAAATCCGCTCCCCAGCCTTGGAGTTGAGAGGTAAACATGCTAACCACTAAGTCAATGTGCAACCTCCCTGCATCAATGCAGACAAATTATTTTGAATTTTAGATAGTGTATGTATAGAAACCTTTTCTCACTGACAGTATTTCACTGCTACAGACACTGCTTGCCACTTCCACCTAACCTTTTTTGTCACAGACCTTTCAAGAAATACGTAGACAGCTCAAGGTCAGGAGTTTCCAATGTTGAGCACATTTCACCAGTCTTTTGAAACATATTTTCCCCCCTGTTTGCTCAGGTGCACTATTGTGAAAACAACAGGTCCAATAACAAATATAGTGTCATCTAGAACATAGTGCAGCCCTAGAGAAGATATTCCACAACTGGATCCTATTCAATATAATGTACAGTCTGTGAGTAATTAAAGAGAGATGGATATTTTTGTTTTTTTAGGCAAATTAAGCAAATAACTAAATGAAATAATACTAAACTATGGATATATATATTGCAATATATTGCAAAAGCTGTGTGACATGGATGCTTTATAGTCTTCAGGTCAACAATATCAATTGCAAACAATTTGTTAAACATGACATTTGTTTTTCATTTATTGTTAATTTACCATGCTTGTATTGTTTGTACCCATTGTGCTATATAAAATAACCACGGTTTTTATATGGTGCTTACAATACAAAACTAAATGAAAGCTTACATTCTGCATTTTATCCTCAGCCTCACACTTACGTCATACCCATTGTGCTAAAATACAGAGCTAAAGTGCAGAGAACAGAAAAAATATCATTGATTTTGGTTCAACCAAACAGAGTCTATGTTTCGGTCATTATTCGTTCGGTTTTTCTCCCATGGCTTTAGACCTATTCTTTATTGATAATATAGAGGGGGATCTGTATCTAATGATCTTGTTCTATCTTAAAAAAAAATCTACTAATTATAATGCTAAAATCTGACTTGACATTTTGTAACAAGATGGATTTTGACAAATAAGATTTTATTTGATCAAGAAAATCATTACTTACTGTTCACAAATAAACATAGCCTCTTTACAATGCCTCAGCAGCACAAGGGCCAAGTTCAACAAACCATTGTGATGTGCTTGCTAGAAAATATGATGCAATTGCATGAACTAATTGGACTATCATACTGTAGGCTATCATCATGGGTCAAAAACATGCAGATGGCATGTGGCTAATGCTTGGACTTAACAAGACAAGTGCCTGTTAGTTCTTTGTAAAGGAACTAAGGCACAACTGGATTTCATTCAAACTAAACAACTAATCAAGGGTGAGCCACAAAACAGGAGAATAACATAAGGTAACAAACCAATGACGAGACAGGGTCAGAAAGTAAAAGCATAAGCCAAAGTAAATGAAAATAACATGATGTGACCCCAAAAAAATACTCATCATGCTTGGAACAATGTGTACTGTTAATAATGATGCAGTGTCTCTAAATGCAAACTATTAGTTAGTAAACGTAGTAAATAGTAAAATATAAATGAACCAATTCAATACTTTTGTTGCCCGCTTTGGTAAAAATGCCAAGAATAAAAAAATTAGAATAAGGTATGTCACGCTAGATAAATAACGACATATTGTCAAGTGTCATAAATGGACCCTTGCCAAAAGCATATCTGTGCTGTAGAAATCTGTTTGATGGTTCTAACTAGTTAAATAATATAAACTAATAATATACCCTCTGATATAAACCAGCACACAGCCACTATTCATTGTTAACAACTTGTGAAATTGTTGTTTTAGCTATAAATGCGGATCACAGATGTCAAATCCACTAATGATACAGGAGTATTAGGGACTTCTCTCATAATGTGGTACAGTAAACATTAAATGCTTTTAAACTCAATATCTTAATAAAAATGAAGTAAGGCAATTCTCTTCATAAATATACAGCCTTTTGTATTGCAAGTTCCTGTAGTAAGAAAAAAAAAATCTTTCCAATGTTTTTTTGATTCACCTATTTAGTCTCTAGAGCCCATATGTTGGCAAATCTTGACTGATGTATCTTTAATATGCTATGTTCTTTAATAAATACATTTCTCTGTCTTTTTTAAATAAAAATGAACATTTGAGAATCTAAATTTGCTCTTGTCCAATGATTCAGTGAACACAAAATGTCTTTTGCACAGTACTGCGTGTAGAAATTGATAATAAATTATTTAACATCAAATGCCGTTGTTTATAAAGCAGGAAAATGTGAATATGTGAAATTGAAGGTGTTCATGAAAAAAAAAACCTCCACAATGCCTTCAGTGAGGATGCTGTTATTGTTGATGTTTCCCTTTAAAAACTGCATGCAATAATATAAATGTGTTACATTTAGAATCCCATTTTATTCCTATTTTAGAATCTTATTTTTCATCAACCACAAAATATATAAATAAATGCTTAAATGACAGAAAAGTACTTTATCTTTCCCTGGTGAACATAACTTTTGCTATGTTGGGTAAAGAATTTGTGGAAAGCTAATTTTAATTGTGCACAGAAATGGTCCAATGCACACGTGTGTCTGTTATTTGCTTTGTTGGTTTTGCATTGTAAAAAGGAAGTCTTTAGGGATTGAATAACTCTACACATAGACCCTCAGACTACTATTAGGCATATCTACTATTTTAATTATCCATTCTTTCATTTACTATTACTCTGTCTGAAAATTTTCACATCTACCAACTACATCGGCTTATACATGAAATCTATCTCTACTGTACGTCACACACACATACACATACACATGCAAACACACAAACACACACAGTCTCAGTGGCAGCAGACTGGCCAGAACTGTAACTTTCACTCAGGCTTTATGGATCTCATGGCTTAAACGCTTGCTGTGATTGATGACGATAGGTTGTAAACCAGGAGCGAGAGAAAAGGAGTGAAATCTGGTGAGATCATTTCAGTGAGGAGAGATGGATAGATAGATAGATAGATAGATAGATAGATAGATAGATAGATAGATAGATAGATAGATAGAGAGAGAGAGAGAGAGAGAGAGAGAGAGAGAGAGAGAGAGAGAGAGAGAGAGAGAGAGAGAGAGAGAGAGAGAGAGCAGTGCCAATAAAGCATTATTAAACTAGATTGTATTGAATGGGGGAGGGATCTGGAGCTGGAGCACAAAGCAGGGAGAAAGGGAAAGGCAGGGGAGAAATAAAATAAATAAAAGAAACTTCAAGTTTCCCCCATAAAGCCCTGTGGCCTCATTCAAAGCTCCGAAAGACTGCCATTAAACATCTTTTCAGCCTAGAGAGATGGAACCAAATGAAATAAAACAGTCCTTTATTGAACACTTTTAGGGACCACTTTCTGAGATTTTCTGCTCTCCATTAAACATGAAGCTAACCATAAAACAACACCCCAGTGTAAATCCAAAGCCTTTTAATTTGTGTATTTGAATACCAAGGCACCAAACTTTACCAGGTCATATAATACAAAACACTCTTTTCTAGACTATCCTCTAAAGAAAACAATATGTACGCACTTAAGTATCCAATTTTTTATTTTATTTATTCCATTGTTTGGCTTGTGAAAACCTAGATACGTCCTTTTTGTTGTTTTTTGGAAACTGGACAAAATTCTAAGTCTAAGTATTTTCAATCATTACATCATTCCTGTTACTATGAGTAAAGCTTAAACA
Organism: Tachysurus fulvidraco; assembly: GCF_022655615.1. Lineage (NCBI taxonomy): Eukaryota > Metazoa > Chordata > Actinopteri > Siluriformes > Bagridae > Tachysurus > Tachysurus fulvidraco. The sequence goes on from NC_062518.1 coordinate 34,716,144, forward strand.
CTCTCTTCCTCTAACCGCACGTCGGTGTTGGTCTGTGCATGTAGATGAGATTCATATTGACAATTTCTAATCTTGGAGCTTTGGAGCAACACAGGAAAAAGCAGGGTGAATTGAACAGTCTATTTTATATTTCTACTGTCTGGCACTTATATAAAAGATAATCAAATCCAAAATTCCTATTTGTTTAAACCTCTCTATCTCTATTTGTTGTTTTAAGATGCTTCTCAAAAATGGCACATTTGCTTGTAATAAAATTAAGCAAAACCTTGTAAAATATATAAAAAAGAAAAGCCTACATCTTACACATATATATGCTTAATTAGACTTGGAAGAATGACAGATTCATTGGTAATGCTTTACATTAGGATTTCTTTAGCTGACAATATTTAATGCAATAACTTTATCATATCAGTATCTTATCCGTAACTTGTGTAGTAACTTCGATAACACGTGCATTAATTGATGTTTTTTAAATAATACACCAAATAATACACCACCCGCACAATACAACCTACAATGTTCAAAGCCTCCATAAACCAAAGTATGAATACTGCCCAATATGATCCAACACCTTCATGACCATTATTGTGAGTGTGAACTGTAAATGATCCCTCATTGCTCATCTGAAGTTCCTCTAGTTTCTCTGGTTTACATTACCTTCAAAAGGCATGCCAGTAATTTGTGGTGTTTACTCTAGTCCACGAGGACTGGGGTGCCTGCAGGTTTTGATTCCAATTAAGCAAAAGTCCACATGTTTAATCAGTTGATCTTGGCTTTCAATGGTCCATCAGGTGTTACTTCTGCTTGGTTGGAATGAAAAACTGGACACCCCTGCAGCAGGTGGATTGGTGACTCTAAATTGCCCTAGGTGTGAATGGGTGTGTGAATGGTTCCCTGAGATAAAGCTTAGCGTTCATGCTGAGTGTTCCTGGGATTGACTCCAGATTCAACATGACCCTGACCAGGTTAAAGCGCTAACTGTAGCTGAATCAATGAACAAATTGCATATATATATATATATATATATATATATATATATATATATATATATATATATATATATGTATATATATATATATAATTATATAATAATATTACTTATATATATTATATATATTACTTATATATATATATTATTATATATTATAAGTAAAGGCCAAAGTTCAGTAAGTTATCAACAACTAGATACATGCTGTAATTTAATTTGTTCTAATTTATGTACTTATTTCTATTCCTGTATTAAATAAACATTAGCCAATGCTGGTATATTTAGTTAACATTTAACTAAATGTCAGTTAATACTTTCTTAACATTACATACGGTTTGTTAATGTCACTTTTAACATTTGTTAATGTTAATTAATACAGCAGATAATATTAGCTAATGATCCTTGGAGGAACCCTAATGCACAACGTTACCCATTTGATTTGTTAAACGTTTATGTGGCAGCGTACAGGTTGCATTGTCACTACATTCATTGTGAAAACAGAGTATAATTATACACAATGAACTATATATCGCCAATGCTAATTTATATTTAATGTAAGAAATACAGTTAATGGTAATTCCAACCCAGATCTCTTGATCTCTTTTTTATTGAGAAATGTGATAAATCTGTGAGAAACAAAGTGACTTTAGTCAGCAAATATGGTCACAAGCCAAGTTAGTAAGGTGTTAAAGAAGCTCCTATATGATATAAATAAATGACTGTGGAAGACTGTGAATATCAGATCCCTTTCTCTGTTAAAAAGGTGCTGTGCTCATAAAAGCTTAACCACCCTGGATTTGCCCCAAAGAGAGATAGGAGAGCCAAACAAGCGTATAAATGTTATTCCCTCTGTTTCCTCAAAGCTGACTTGTGGTGTAACTGTGGTGCAGCTGCTCCCCTTCCTCCATGTAGCAGTGTCTTTAAATCATAGTGTAGCATTTAACCATAGCATGGATAAGGATCATAACACAAAAAGAGAGTTTCAGGGTTAAGGATAATTAAGGAGGTAGATTTTAGAACACTTGTTACAAGGAGTGTGAGTGTGTGGGTGAATTTCTAGTGAATTAATTGCACCCTCTAGTGCTCATGTAGGATGAGCATCACACGAAACATCGGAAACATAACCAAACTCCGAAACCCCATTCATTCTCATACATGTGTATGAATGTGTTATGTATTAATACCCTGAAGAAAGCCTCCTTCTTATCTCACACACCTCACTGTTTTCTTAATTTCTTTAATCCCTGAGCTGAAGCTGTCCACTGTCTGCTCTCTGCAGCTGGAGAAGAGAAATGTGACAGGTTTTCTACTCCTAATCTAGTCTCCTTGCAGTGTTTTTTTTCCTACAGCAAGCACATAAAGCTTTATCAAGAAATAAAGCTGTGGTGCCTGTAAGTGTGTTTAATAAGTGTGTCACAATCCATGAGAGATGAATCCATATTCTTACAGTTTCTTTTCTTAGTACATCCCATGGTACTGCCTTGGAAAGCCCTTTGCCATTTATTTACATAAAAAACGATCTTTCGCCTATGTATTTTTGTTGCAACTCTTGCTATTTTGATCAAATACCTATCTCAGCATGTTTTTATTCTGCTCACCCAAATTTACTAAAGGTACAGTAAGTGATACTGGATACTTGATATACTATGATACTTGTTTTAGCTCAAAATTCCTGACAAAAATATCCCCTTCTTTTTAATATTTTGTCTCTTAATTGACTTTTAAGTGCCAGTATGATTGGGACGTAAGATGAGACACTACCTTGTCTGATCGGTTGGAGGTTGTTGGTCCACATCATTCATTTTTGCTCCTGTTTATAGTATACAGTATGAGCTGCAAACTCATTTTATTATTTTAAAGAAATGTAATTTTATTAAATTCTACTTACTGCTAAATATTACAAAAGTTATATATTTAAGTAGAAAAAGTAAAAATATCACTGAACTCGTCTCAGAAAATGGTCAGCAGATAAATCAAGGTTATATGATAATTGATATGTTATGAAAATCATTTGTTTAATATATTTAAAGGCTTATTATTAGGTACAGAGTGCAGTTTATCTTATCCCTTTCTCTCTCATTTTACCACCCCTGTCTGTTTCTCTCAATGTCTCTCTCTCCTCTCACCTAACCTGCCCTTTCCTTGCTTTGTTTACTCCAAGATTAGAAGCCCTATTTTAAGGTCTTCCTGCATCGCAGAGTCAAATCTTCTGCTGCATGCTTTTTGCATTGCTTGTACCTTTGAGTGACATACTGCTCCTCAGCATCACTCATGCACACTGGTCATTTGATATAATATAATCCTCATAATCCTCAAAAATCTATAGATTATATAAAGATTGCATGTGCTATAAAGTAAATAACTAAATACCTTGTATGCTTGTGTTGCAAGATGTCTGTTTTAATCAAAAGCAGGAACATTGCTGTCAGGTTGTCAGTGATTTTGTTGTTTACTATTGTTATTTCTGCCTAAATATTAATTAAACAAATCTGCAGGTTTGAGCTGGTTCATGTATGGTAAAGTAGGCCTGTTTTAAATAGTAAGAATGGAGACTCTCAAAGCCCTGATGCTAAGTCATCATTTTGAGTTTTCACACCACCAACACTCTTTCCCTAATGACCCTAATGATTTTTCGCAAACCAGTGCAGGGTTATTTTAGGATTGCCCTTGCTTTATGTCCTAACAGCTTGGTCTCTTCCTACAGTGCCATATTTATTGCTTTTTCTTTCAGCATGACTGCACTGACAGCTTTCACAGTAGTTCAGTCATCAGCACACTGGTGACACACAGCTGGCCGTCCAGTGTACAGTGTACAGTTCAGTGTACATATAATGAAACACAATGCTGTTTTATTCTCAGGGTCATCTCAAATCATTACTAATTTTTTGTGTCAACTGTTAAATTTTATGAGGTTTTTGGCATTGATCTGGCCACAAAGTAAGGAGTTGCTATGTGGGGTTTCCTGTTTTCTTCAGTCTCTCTTAAACTAGTAGCCGCTATATTGGAGGATATTGGGATGGTTGATGGCATGCGTAAACCACCTCTGCACATCGATCCCTAACATCACGAAACCATGTCATTTTTTAAACAGGTCACGATAATAGTTCACTGCTATGAAAACCGCTAAACAAGCTGAAGGCTTTTCTTGGATTATTAAGAAAGCACAAATGCTTCATCCTCGCTAACAGACATACCAAACACTACTCTGTTGTAGGCTTCTGAATAGAACCTAAAAGGGTTCACCCAGAGGGTAAGAGGGAAAAATAACAAAAACAAAACATTTGGGTTCCTGACATAAAAACAAAGAGTATTATTTATTCCATGTTTCATGTCTAGCATTGATTTTGTGCATCAGTAATGTAATGGAGATTGACAATTTAAAGATAGCAACTCTGATATAGTGCAAAAAGTGGAACATTATGGAGAGTTTAACAGATGCTGTGTCCCAGTTGCTCACTTTTAAAATCTCGAACGCTTGCACTAGAGTGCATACTTGAAGGCAAAACACAGGGGCCATTTGGGGCCGGGCCAGAATCACTTCCCATCTGGTGAACCTCAGCCTTTTGCTTATTGGAACTTCCGAAGTTTCGTCCTTTCAGAAAAAAGTACTTTGTTTTCATTTTTATGACATGATGTCAAAAACTCAATGTTTTCCTTAAAAAAAAAAAGATATTCATCTAAAATGTAATATTTGTATAATAATAAGTTGCATATTAGTGGCACAATTATACAGCAATATGTCTGAATATATCATTAATATTTATTAATTTTTTTTAATAATATTTATATAAAAAAAAAAGCTTTAATCATCCAGTGGGTGCAGTGTAGCAGGGCATAGCACTCAAAGTTGAAATGAAACTTAAGCTGCTGAGCCATACTGTTATTTTGCCAGCTGCTGGTGGATATTGAACCATAAAAATAAAGCTAATGAAAACTCAACAAAATCATGAAAATAATTTACCTTCTCAAAAAGCATTAAAGACATTCCAATAAGACGGGACACCACTCAATCTGACAACACAACCAAAAGACCTTAGGCCAATCGTGACTCATGATTCAAGGGGGGTTTCTATACACACAAAGTCTCTCTCTCTCTCTCTCTCTCTCTCTCTCTCTCTCTCTCTCTCTCTCTCACACTCTCTCTCTCTCTCTCTCTCTCTCTCTCACACACACACACACACACACACACACACACACACACACTCTCTCTCTCTCTCTCTCTCTCTCTCTCTCTCTCTCTCTCTCTCACCACACACACACACACACACACACACACACACACACACACACACACACACACACACTCTCTCTCTCTCTCTCTCTCTCTCTCTCTCTCTCTCTCTCTCTCTCTCCACACACACAGACACACACACACACAGACACACACACACAGACACACACAGACATACACACACGCCAAGGTTCGTGAGTCATCCGTTAGAGCGAGCTTTGCTCTTTACCGTCTGGGTTGGCGCAGATGAAGACGCGCACGCTCCGGCCCGTGGGCACGTGATTCGGCGGCAGCGCAAGCACGTTTCCACTGATGGCCGCTCTGCGCAGCGCCGACTCGCGAGGACACGGCAATCTGCTTCCAATTCCGGACGGCCACATCGGGGAAGACTTCCAGCGAGTCTGCACATAGAAAAACAAAAGCCAAATGCTTACGTTTTCACCTACTTTTGTGTGCACTTTACAGTGCATTTTAAAGTAAGGCCACTCTGATGCACGTGCACACGTGTTTGTGCCCTTAAGATTTGTCTTCTCTGTTTGAAACTGACTTTTTGTGGGTCTCAGTCACTTAATAGACTCACTGGTACATGCTGTGCGCCAAAGCCAAATGACATGACTTGCTCACTTTGCACCATCAGTGTTAAAGCATCCGTATAATAACAAGAAACCCAGTGCTAAGTTACAAATCAGAACAAAACCCCAGCAGCGATTTTTGTATCTTACTGTGTTTTTATATTATTATTTATATATATATTATTCTATTGTGCTACCCTATCGCAGTCTACAGACAGCTTCTATCACCACACACACACACACACACACACACACACACACACACACACACACACACACACACACACACACACCGCGCGCTAAGACGCAAAGTTGCATTTATATTTTAGAACCTCTAATATCCTATTTATATAAACTAATATCCGCGTCCACGCGCGCAAACCTCAGCTAGGGTCCCCGAACAGCGCAAAAACACCAGCACAACACAAGCGCGCGTGCGTGCGTGCACACACACACACACACACACACACACACACACACACACACACACACACACACACACACACACACACACACACCCGCGCGCGCGCACACACACACACACACACATCGACGCGCTTACATTCATTCTCTTCATTTCCAAGCTTTTGACAGAGCACGGATCCGCAGGAATCAGCAGCACCCCGGGTTTCCGCCTGAGGAAGATGCTGCTGCTGATGCTGCTGCTGATGTTGCGCGAGAGTCGGTGGTGAGAGGCAGCATCGTGCCCGCGCTCTATCCGATTAAATGACGGCGAGGGAAACAGACTCGTCCTGTTCGCCGCGCTGTCTAATGGGGATCGCGGTGCTGTCTCTCTTTATCATGGCAGACCCGCTCTCCTGCACGAGAGCCGTTTTTGCGAAGAGGAGGAGGAAGAATAGGAGGAGGGGTCTGGATTCATCAGCCTATCGATACATGCAGCTGCTCTTTTCCACGAGCTGGAAGTTTTAAGTGCTCCTAAATACAACCCATTTTTTTGCTCTCCAGAGGAAACGCACAAAGCCCAACTAATTGTATCGAACAGACTATTATTATATCAGGGTCCGTTTACAACTTTGCTTTCCTGGGGGACAAAAATGTGCGATTTTTTTAGACTGAGTGTCTTAAAGTGTTTAATCAGTCAGAAAGAAAGTAAAAGTCTAGACAAACTGACAAATTGAGCAACACCCTGTCAAATTACATGCAAGATAAATGAACCATGTCTGTTTTTTCATGCAATTGTCATACATTGTCAAAAAAAAAAAAAAAAAATCAGTTGAACAAATGAACAGAAGATGAAGGAACATTTTTGTTCCCTAAAGTACAAAGAGAACAAATGAACAAGGTAATTATGTACCTTAGATATGCCTTTAAAATCCACTGTATCCTCAAGGCCCACTTAAACAAGATACATACAGTGTAGCTTTCCCATGAGCAGAGTGGTTATATCTTAAAACCCCACGCTTGCACATTTTCTTCGCTGAGGGTATAATCTGCCACGCAATCAGAAATAGCATGTCTGGGAATATTCCAATCAGCATTTAAATCAACATGCTCTTAGGTTTCTGTTCTTATAGAATACACACTCAAATCTCTTTTCTACAGCTTACATCAATTTGAGAAGCTACGTTCAACCAAAATCATTAAGTTATTCAGTTAAAAATTCAAATGTTGAGGTTATGAAATTCAAATAAAAAAGTAGTAGATTAGATTAGTAAAGTTTGATAAGTTCATTAGCTAACTTACTGCTGCAGAGGATAGCTTCGTCGTTGGGCTGTCTAACCAAACTGGTACCTGGTACCCATTATAAATGCTAGAGCAGTCAGTATGGGGGCACATAGAAATACTGAAGCACCCCCACAACGGTGCTTAAGCGGAACACACCCGGGTTTCCAGTGGAGGCTTAACCTTTCTTTTCTCTTTTCATCCACTAACACAGTGATCCCTAATCCCATCTACAGGGAAACCCCTTATGGCTTGAATTTTTTGTTCTGTGCCAGCTCCAAACCCAGTTGTATCAAATATTCAGTGTTCTTGATTACACCCACTGTGTGTGTTGGGAGCAGGAATAGAATGAAAATGTTGACCGAATGGGAGTCCCCATGGATTTGATTAGGAAGCGCTGTGCTAGAATGGTAGTCATGCTCTATTAGGGTCACTCACAGACAAGCCTAGAAATCCTGGAGCTCCTGAGAACAGCCGTTACTGAGGTGTGCTTTTCACAATACTCCAACAGTTTCTGCATTAAGTCATATATATATATATATATATATATATATATATATATATATATATATATATATATATATATATATATATATTAAAGACTAACTTGGGTAACTCTGCTGTAGAAGTGCACAGTTCTGGTTATCAAATATCAGAGTCAAATGTATTATTGAGGGTAATTTATTACTTATCATAGCTGATTCATTAATCTGTTTCTCTGTTCATCTTCAGCAACACTATTTATCCTGGTCAGGGTGGTTGTGGATGCAGAGAACAGAATAAGGCTGGGTACCAGTGCAATGCAGTAAACCATACACACATACATTCACATACATTTGAGTACTCATTTACTGTAGTATTTATCTACATGCATGTTTTTTTGGAGGTTGGATAAAACCAGAGAACACGAAAGAAAACAATTTGGACACAGAGAAAACATGCAAAGCTCTATACAGTCACCTGATCTCAGGAATCATGGATTCTAGAGCAAAGAACTGACAACCCTTCATCTTTTAGTTTCAGGGAAATCAACCTCTGAAACACTACAGACCCATGACACCACTAGCTGTTGCGCCTGAAGTTGACAAGCAGGACGGGGGATGTAGAAGCACATGCACATTGTATTTATTTATGCACTGCTGCATTGTGTCTATACTGTAATCTGTGTCTGCTGAAATGTAGACATGTTATCATGCATCATTACCTGGGTAGCGATGTGAGAACAGCACTATGTGGACAGCATGAAAGTCTGTAGGAATGGATGCTGTATAAAATAATCTAACTTGGTTAAACACATCTATATTTTGTAATTCACATTCAAGTGAAGGCATTTGTACTTCTCCTAGATTTCATTTCAGGAAATGTGGCTAAATTTCCACAAGATGTATAAGGTTGTTGCATGGACATTTTTTTCTGAAGATTCAGATATACCAGACATGTTAAACATGTTAAAACTCAATTCCTATTTTCCCTGATACCCTTTTCTATTTCCTCAAATGCCTATCTATTAACTTACAAAGCCTATAACTGCAGCTAAGAAGTCCCCTCAGAGATAACCCCATCTAAAGATCAATATGCTCAATCCCTGGACAATTGCATGCACCCTTTCCCAGCAAGGAAGACAGGTGACTTTTCTCCCATGCTTAATACACAGATCAGAGCAAAGACTGACAAGGTGAGTCAAGGTGAAGATTTAGGATCAAAGATGGTGTTATGAGCTTAGTTATGGGCCTGATTGCATTGACACATGAGCCTGTAAGCCGAGACAACCTGAATCAATTGTTCAGAGAAAGTGGATGTACATTTATGAGGAAAATTGGAGTATTAGTTGCTGTGACCGTGGGATGGAATACTCATTGGAAGGATTCCAGCAAAAGCTACTCATTCACCATGCTTAAAAAGTGTCTTGGTTAGCACTTGCATTTGGAGCATGGAGGTCTGACAGGATTTTACTGAATGGAATTTAAACAGGAGCATTCATTTAGTCTTATATACCTTTCTACATGTACTGTATTTGAAAACACCCCCATGGATACCAAGTCCTTTCTTCAGTGGGTATTCAGTGTGTGAACACTCTTCCACAGTACGGTATGACAGCATATAATTGTAAGACTAATGAGTTACAATCCTACTATCCGTTACCCAGAAAACGATGGGTTCCCTTTTGTGTCTGGTTCATCTAAAGGTTTAGGTTTAAAGGTCCTTATATTATTTCAAGTAGGTTTCTATACCACTGCTGCCTCTGGCTTGTTCATTAATGATTTAACTATACATCTTGTTTTTTGTGAAGCTGCTTTGTGACAATGTCTATTGACTATACAAAAAAAACCTAAATTGATTTTTTTTTTGCTAGAGAAAGCTTATTTATCTCCAGTATATTAAGGTTAAATGGTTGATATACAAAATTGCAGAATGGGTTGATATAGAGCAGCACCATGGACAGCAGCAAGTGAGTTAACAAACCTGCTCTTATGAACAAGTCATATGAATTTAATTGCGTAAAAAGGGATGTGGTTGAATTTCTTTAAATTAATAGGAACAAAACATTAGGAATTGGTTGGAGCACTTAATTCTCTCTTTATCCTGGCCTTAATTTTTATAACATTTCGAATCTAATCGTGTAATTGTGGCTTGTTATGATGTGTGAATTCTGGTGAGGACTCTCAAATTCTGAGAGTCAAATCATGTTTATATTGACTTGTCTTGTTCATAGGCAAATGCTAAAACAGATTTATACTAGGTCTAATTCCAGTAAAGGGGAATTTGGAATTTTATAACATTCAATGCTATATATCAGTCGGGGGTTTTCATGATGGTGGTAGAGCACACTGTCTAATACATCAGTCCAAACTCTGTCACTGTGTTGAGATTCGCTGACTGACAGTCATAACATATGATTTAAATAGCTTTAATACTCATAATGTCATCAGTGGGCCATCCTGCTGTGTGTATATGGCCATGTCATCCTGAAAGAGACCACTCAGATCTGGCTATAAAATTTCAGGATCAGGATATTGATGATTAGTTTTATTTGCAGTGACTCTTCTTTTAATGGAGGCATGTGGACACAACCCCCACCCCCTCATCATGAAAAGGCAGTCCATAATGAAAATTCAGTTTAAAATTAAACCTGGCAATTCTGTCCTGCTAAACACAGCTGCGAATTCTGCCACCATCCTTAACATGCTTTCTTTTTGTTTACAATATATCTCAGTTGCAGATCAAGAATCCACAAAATATAACATCTTTCCAGGAAGCGCTGTATAAATTTTCCTATTAGCTCTGACAGGAAAATGAGGCTCCCTGCATCCTCTGTGCAGACAATCCAGATTAAAAGCAGTCAGTCAAACACAACTGTCAAAAGTGACAGCTGTGGTGTCGCACTAATGATGCCACTGAAATGAGCCTTCATGACTATGTTATGGATGGATGCTGTTTTAGTGTTAGGTATATTTTTTTTATTCCTCTGGAGAGAAACTGGTTTATTACTGAAGGCAGTTAAGGAGAGTGAGAAAATCTGGCCATGATGTGTTGTCATGACAATAAGTTGCTTTACAGCTGTATGTCAGGTCAGGGGTGCTTTTCAACACTAGCCAATTAGTGTATGTGTGTGTGTGTATGTGTGTGTGTGTGTGTGTGTGTGTGTGTGTGTGTGTGTGTGTGTGTGTGTGTGTGTGTGTGTGTGTGTGTCTGTATCTGTGTCTGTGTCTGTTTCTGTGTGTGCGTGTGCTTGTGTACATGTGTGTGAGAGAGTGAGTGAGTGAGAGAGAGAGAGAGAGAGAGAGAGAGAGAGAGAGAGAGAGACAGAGAGAGAGAGAGGATGACCTTGGAATATGTTTGATTTAGCATGTACACTTTATGTAGAAAAGCTACACACATACATGCATAAATGGGGATGATTTATGATCTACATGTTGCCCTTGTGTGCTTTGATACTGGCTAATAAAAACAGCAAACACTTTGCATTCTGCTTCTATGCCAGCATCAATAATTATACTTTTTTTTAAAAGTCTAATGAGTATTTAAATGCACTTTGGCACTTGCCAGGATACCTGCTTTGAAATTCTGCATGTTAATATCAACACATAAATATGTAGTTTTAGGATGGTATTATCCACAGTACACCTCACATTAAAAAGTTAATAGCAGTATTAAAAAGGTTCATTTAAATGGTTTAAATATACTGAATCTGTTCAGAAAACAAACCATATTCTTGCTAAATGCACTTCAGTTATATTCATAAACTATCCATGGCTTGGAAAATTTTCTACCTGGAAAATGAAAACCTTACATTAGCGGTTTTAACTGTTTATTCATAAATGCTGTAAATAACATTTTTTTTTATACATCTACACTAAGAACACACAATGGTGTGAAGGCACTAATATAGGGAGCTGAAATTTTAGACTAATGCTTATATAATCACTGTGTGTATTACAGAAATAGGTTCTGTAAGCTGGAATTTTGCTTGCTATGGATTGCCCTCTGATTATATAAAATGATCAGATGAAAGACTGCAGTAAATAGACTCGATTGTGATTCTCTACTTTAGCTTTCTGCTGCTGTGCCTGGACTTTCCCTAAAATATGCTCCCATTCATGTGCTCATCCCAGAACTTTCACAAAACATCCTTTAAACACATGTGGTATTGAGTTTTCTCAAATGTCTGCAGTCATTAAATGTATACCCCCATACAATAAGTGAGAAGATTTTGTTATTATTTCAGCATGTGTTTTCCCAGTACTGAGTGATCACTCATGATGTCTCTCACGCTCTGACTGTGTTCCATTGCAGAGGAAGTCATATGTGACTGTAGGGCAGATGAAGTCAGCTTGTTTTGGCTCATCATGTCTCTGACTCAACACTCTCCAGACTCTGCTAGTCTTTTACAAGCTTTCTGCCATGTACAGAAAACACTCCACTTTTCAAAATCTGATTCCTGCATATTTTAAAGTCTCAGTGCAGAACTTGTTCTTGTTACTGTTCCTGTGGAGGATTTGGATGTCAAACAGAAGTATACACTCAATACTTATCCTTTCAAGATCCGGAAACAAGCATCTTATTCAGGTTTATTTACTGCATGTACAGTATTATTTGTAAGCTTGATACGAGATCATTTTGAAAAAGAAAACAACTTAACAACTGCTGTAAATGAAAATGAAACAGATTCAGATTCCAGTTAAGCATCAAGGGAATCTGCAAGCAAGCAGTTTGCAACAGAGGAGAACAGATGGGAGCTCTCTCTTTTACTTTATTACACTCTCCAACTCAAACTGAAAATGCTATTTTAAGACAGTTCACTACAGTGTATGTTAGAGCTGCATGTAGCACTAATGAAGGCACTCAGGGATCTTCAGGTCTCAGAGACTTTCTCTTAGTGCCAATGTTCTATGAAAATAGAAAAGGATAAGATAAAGTGTTCAACTGTATGCACAGATGTGTGTGTGTGTGTGTGTGTGTGTGTGTGTGTGTGTGTGTGTGTGTGTGTGTGTGTGTGTGTGTGTGTGTGTGTGTGTGTGTGTGTGTGTGTGTGCGCATGTAAGGTACCTCTCTGTTCTGGCACCTGTTGGTGTAAAGAACTCCAATAGATATCCGAACAGCTGAGTCACTGGTTGTCTTGAAACGAAGCATAAAGACCTACCTCTTCTTGAAGTACTTAAGCTATAGCATTTAAAAACATTTAAAACAGTGTCTGAGAAAAACAAAGTCTGTGTTATTTGCTATACTACCTCACAACACAGTTGTGACAAAGACTGATGTATTCTTAGTCCATGACCTAGTGAACATATTGATGCATTCATTGACAGAAACTTCAAAAGCAATTCTGTATGCTGCTCTGTATAAGATCGTCTGCCAAATGCAATACATGTAAAAGTAAATGTGTGTATGTATGCATGTATCTATGTAAGCATGTGTGTGCTTACAAAATTTTCAAATACATGTTAGAAGGACATTAAGAAGAATTATAATAGAGTTTGGCACATGCTCTAGATTACTCTAGATTACTCTACATTTATACTGTAGTTTTATAAACTTTTACATTCTAAGATTTTTTTTTAACAAACATGTTAATCTTACCTGGAAAGACCCAGAATTAGGAAGGAAGAGAGTCAGGTATTGGTCTTGATGTTTGGTAGATGAGGTTATAATACATGCTTTCTGTTCTTGCCTGTCACAGATCACAGAAGTGAGTCATGCAGTTTGGAAGCTATAAGGATGATGACATTGCTTTTCACTCAGCTTCTCCTGTCCTAATCAGGTGACAGATTCAGAGTGATTAGTGGTGAAAAGCTCAGCGATGAATTTCCACACTTCAATTATTCATTTTGGGAAATTGCTTTGATGTTTTATTTACATATACTGCATTTGGCAGACACTCTTATTCATTCATTCATTCATTCATTTTCTACCGCTTATCCAAACTACCTCGGGTCACGGGGAGCCTGTGCCTAACTCAGGCGTCATCGGGCATCAAGGCAGGATACAGCCTGGACGGAGTGCCAAACCATCGCAAGGCACACACACACTCTCATTCCACTCTTATGCAGAGCGATTTAATTTATCTTATACGACTGAGCAATTGAGGGTTAAGGGCCTTGCTCATCCACCCAGCAGTGGCAGCTTGGTTTTCCTGTGTTTATTACCCACAACCTAACAATTGCTAGTCTTATGCCTTAACCACAGAGCTACCACTTCCCACACTTTCCAAGCTTTTCACTTCCACACTTTTGAGTATGGAATGATGTGTTTGTAGAGATACTAAACATTTGTGCAATCGAAAACACTAAAACATTCATTGCTACATACTAATGTACTGTCCCAGGGAATAATTCCTGTAATTGTTTATTATACAGCTACAGTAATTGTTTTTACTAATGATTTTATATATGTGGTGGGTATTGCAGTGTTTTGTATTGTCTCTCTCTCTCTCTCTCTCTCTCTCTCTCTCTCTCTCTCTCTCTCTCTCTCTCTCTCTCTCTCTTTCCACTGTGAATCTTAATGGACACAAGCTGACTCTAGTCTACAATCAACGGCTGGTCTGCTCTGATTGGCTGCTGGAGGGTGAGTCTGTCGATAAAATAAGAGAGGGAAGGCAGCTTGGCAAGCCTTTGTGTCTCTAGGCTGTGAGATTTTTCCACTTCCTCTAGGCTTTATCCACTTTTTATTATGTCCTCTGTTAGTATGTAAAATATTGTTTACTAAATATAAAGTATATTAAGCAAACCTGTTTCTTTTTCCAGGTTTAATTGATAGCAGTGGACAGTGGTTGATGCCATTTCTCTTCATGCTTTTTCATATTATTTTAAGACAACAGATTTGGTTATTTGGAGATTTGATTTTTGCCAAGCCCTCCTAAAATTCTTTACTTTTTTTTTTTGTACATTTAAATAAACTATGATGTTTTCCAGTATGCAGTGTCCAACACATTCCAGTAAGATCAACTCTTGCAACCCCACAAAAGTATACCACTTTCCTAAAACAAAGTGCTTTTTTTCTTGTAAACTTATTTGCATGGCTTGCTTTTGAACGTGCCCTGAACTTTTGTGTATTCAATACATAGATTCTCAAGAAGTTTTACTGCCTCATTGTCCAATGACTCCTTGGCAAAGCTGTGCATATTTCTTGAGCTTTCTCTATAAGGTTATACTGCATCAACCAAGCCTACTGTATGTGTCTTTTGTCCTGCCTAATTTAGTAGCTATGTGCTCAAAAGTGATAAGATTATACGTCTGCTTCATGAAAGGGAGGTACCAATTTGATATACTTGCCTACACCGATTTTGTCAGATTTTGACACCTCAAGGATACAAGAGTAAGGTGATCTAGAAAGAGGAGGAGGAATAAGCCGTCTGCGTAGGTTTTTAGCCATGAACTCAAGCAAACACACTTTAATTCCACAAGCTGCTTCAATTTCTTGGACAAAGCACCTGAGTCTCATACACCTGCTTCTTTAACACCAGGTCAAGCTCTTTTAACTGAAGGGCAAGGTTCTAAACCAGATGACTTTTTGTCACCAAACATCAAGTTTTCTATTTAGACTTTGCTTCCATTCCTGTTACCTTTTTTAGTTTGTTCCAGCAAAATACATGTCTACTAATTTGTGGTACAACCTGTCATTTATTCACTTGTTCTAACGGTTATATTAAAGTCGTCTATTAAAAGCAGATCTTACTTTCTACAAAGGTTGAATTCCTGAATTCCTCAAGGTAGGAGACAGTGTAAACATTTGCAGATCTACTGTATAACTCCCAAATATAAAATCTATTTGCCTTAAAAGTTCCCAGCAGCCACAGAGTCCTACCTACACATATAACAAAGAGAAAGCTGAGTTCTCAAAGATAAAGGAATTGTGCAAGGCCAAAAACTTTTTAACAATTTGTTAGAAATATGAAGGCAAGTTTTGTGTGTAAGTTCACCATACAAAAGGAAGCTTCAAATGGGTTTCAGGGGATATGACCAAGACCAAAGCTCTACTGACTGAGCTTGTCAAACATAACAACATTTCAAATAAACAACAACACTTGTACCCCACTCCCTTTCTAATAAAAAACAATAGAAGACATCTGCATGAAAAGCACATACGGTTTCCAAAAAACAAGAATTTAGGCTTAAGGGTCTTAATTAAGAGACCAACTGTGGTATTTGTATGAAGTAGCTTAGTGGTTAAGGTGTTAGACTACTGCTTGAAAGGTTGTGAGGTCAAATCTCTGGTCCACCAAGCTGCCACTGCCGGGTCCCTGATAAAAGGCCCTTAACCATCGGTTACATAAAAATGAGATTTAAATGTAAGTTGCTCTATAATATTGGAAATGGAAATAGTTTGACATTGTTTTGCTTTGAGCCCCCAACCTTCTAATGAGTAATCTAGAGCTTTAACCACTGAGCCTACACATAAACTTGTGCCGCTGTAATAAGCTTATCGTCAATGTTATTCACTTCACTTGTCAGTGGTTTTTATGGCTGTTTGATTTATATAAAGCATTCTTAGGTAAGATGCCACCAAAAAACCTTTAACACATACCGCAAAACTCAAAACTCAATAATCAAGAAACTGATGCTTTTGATCTCCTGTGTTTTAAACATGTAAAGCTAAAATCCGTGTCAGAAGAATTGTGTCAAAAACATATTTCCTCATTTAAAATAAAAATATTATATCACTACAACTTTCACAAGAAATATCTCAAGAAGTGTCTCGTACAATTTCTTGCGCAAATGTTAGTCATGTATTGATATATGTATTTGAGGCTTCTGCCCTGGCATTTTAAACAAAAGGGCACCAGACACTAAGTCAGGCTTTTGACACTCTACATCCTGCCAGTTACAGTTACAGTTAATTGGCGAGACTACAGTGCTGCGATAAACTGTTTCTTTTTTAAAGACACTCTGACACTTAAAACTTTTTTAGACTGTTCAAACGATTATGCCGCACATTTCACATATACTGTAGATTCATGAAATAAGCTACATTTTAAGAATGTTAAGGCAATGTTCTTCAATTTATGATTAAATATACTATTTGTGGAACGAAAATCAATCAACTATTTAAAGAAAAAGCTCATTAATTCTTTCATTCATTCATCTTAGATAACGGATTGATCCTGATACTGGTCTTGGTGGTGGTTGTGGTTGTGGAGTCACTAAAGAAATAGACCCTGGATGGGATCCAGTGAAGGCCAAGTGAAATTCTAGTTCTCAAAAAAATTCAGAAATGTCAATAAGTCAATAACAAAAACAAAATCCATTTTTCATGAAAGGATTTGAACCAATACCTAGCACTGATCCCCATTCAGCCAGAGTTTTCAGACTTTTTTATTAATTAAGATTTTCTATCCTTAAACTCTCTTAGTCTTTCCATTTTCTGTGTGAACGATCCTTATCTTGTCTTATCAACTTGTCAGCTAAAGTGAGAGTTTTCCTACATCGCAGAGCTGCCGCAATACGGAATTGGGTTTTCTTGTTCGTTGCAAGACTTCTCAGACTCTTGCAGAACACGGTTACCTCACTGCTCTGAAAGATTTACATCATTTGCTGTCCGGTAATTTTTGGGTCTGTGAATATTTGCCACTAGCATGATTGAGTGGTCCTCCCTTGCTAATTTTTGCCCATCATTACTAGGCTTGCAAGCAGTTCCATTTCTGTAATATGTCTATGGAGTCCCCCCTCTGTGCTTCTGTCTCTTTACAGTTACATTTAGGGCGTTTGGCAGACGCCAATATCCAGAGGTGCTTGTTGAAGTGTCTGTCAATTAATACATCAATACTGGTTCAATAGGTCACAGACAGAGAATACCATCAGTTGGGGATTCTGTTGGGAGGTAATATAGCAAAATAAAAAACATCACACTGCTTATTTAGGATGAGGTAGGTTTTTAGATATCCTTTAAAGGCAGCCAATGAATCAGCTGTTTGGACATCTACAGTAGGAAAAGTTCATTCCACCTCTCAGGATGCCAAAAGAAAAAAGAGCCTTGATGCGTTAATCTTTGTCATCGGTGTCTCAGAGAAATTCTTAATTATTTTGTTAAGGACCAAATGGAGTCACTGCAAAATCTTGCAGGCATACTTTCACTCAATATTGTGTGTGTATGTGTGTGTGTTAGTGTGCTTGTGTGTCTGTTTACAAGCTCCACAGCTACATTTGTTTCCTGACAGCAGCTCTTAGCGGACTGCATTGTTGAAGGAAAGTGAAACAACTATCATGTCACTTAGCATCTGATAAATTAGAAATGTGCCAAGACAAAACCTAGGGGAAGGGTTCATGTTAAATAAAACATCACAGAGCTGTTCAGTATTAATTCAGCAGTAAATTGGCTTGTGATAGACCGAATCTACAATCATTACTTTGCATTTTATCTCATATATAATTATAAAGATCAGCAATTACAGAAGATCAAATGCAAATACAGATTTAAGACAGAAAATAGGCTAAAAGTTTAACATATTCAAGATAATTATTAATAGACAAAATCCTACTGGGTTGGATATATATGCATGTGAGAGAGATTTGAATTCTTATTTTTTCGTGTTCACTTCCCCTTATCATTCATCACTCACCTCTCTCTCTCTCTCTCTCTCTCTCTCTCTCTCTCTCTCTCTCTCTCTCTCTCTCTCTCTCTCTCTCTCTCTCTCTGTCTCTCTCTCTCTCAGACCTGAGTTTCTGTGCTGTCAAGTTGGCTAGTGCCAGCGTTCTGAACTGTACACTTCACACCAACACTGTAAACACAACAGAGACGCACCCACACATGACACAGAACACTTTTTTTGTGCTAAGGTGAATCAGATACTGTATCTGAAACATTGCTGAAGCATTTTTTCCCACCAAAGGGTTTTAGTATTTAGCATGCCCACAGAGGTAAAGTCAAACGCATGATGTCAAATCCTGAGTCACAGCCTCGGAGACATGGCTTCATTAGTGTTAATGCTGTTTGACTCATTACAGTGTTTACCATGTGTGTAAGCAACAATACTCAACACTCGCAAACAAAGAATGGAATGAAAACATGCAGTTCATTTAAAGAAAAACTCTAAAGCAGTACATAATCATAATAAATCTTTTTTTCTCTTTCTGTGGCTTATTAGGAAACTAAGACAATACCCAGTGTTGCACAGATGTGTCTCTGTGAAAATACCTGCTTTGTTATTCGCTTTGTTTCTGTCTTGTATTTGAAACAATGGGGACAAAAACGTAGGTATTTACAATTAATATGTCAGATTAATTTAATTTGTGGCATTTTATCAGACACCCAGCACACCTTACATCTCATTTATACAGCTGAGTAATTGAGGGTTAAGGGCCTTGCTTAGGGGCCCAGGGGTGGCAGTTTGGCGGCCCTGGGATTCAGACTCACAACCTATCTGAACAGTAGCCCAACCCAATTAAATCAGAGATGTTTTTTTTTTAATGAAAGCCTGGTACTAGCAAAAGGGACACAGTGGCTTAGTTGTTAACACACTTGCCACCTACCACCAGGGTTGGGGAATTGGTTTCCACCTGAGCGTAGTTTGTATGCTGATTGGGAATCTCTAAATTGTCTGTGGTGTGTAGTCTTAGGCTCAAGCGTCACACTAAGGCACCGTTGGCTGATGCATAAGTCACACAAAATTGGAAACACTTCAGGGTTGTTTTCTACGCCATTTATGGTGTAAACATGTGTGTCATGTTTTTTAACAATGCGCATAGAAACAAAGCCGTCATGACTACTGACTACTGACTACTGAAGTAAGCACTTATGACGATCAGCTAAATGGTGTATTTTCCAAATGATGTAAAGTTCACAGTATAGACTCATTAATCTGGAAGATTAAGTTTATCTATGGTCACATGCTAGTCTGTATTTGTAGGGACATCGACATGAACCTTATACGTGGCACTGTACAAAACAACCTGTGATTGGTTGCTTTACATGTCAGTCAGATGCTTTCTTAGGTGGTCCTTGTGCAGTAAAAGCAATTATTTCAGTCTGGCTATGTGAGACTATGTGGTGTGTGAGTGTGTGTGCAGTTGTGCTCTGCAATGGGTTGGCACCTTGTGTTGGATAAGCATTATAGTAAATGGACGGATGGATGGTACAAGAAATATTACACTTTATCTTGTTGATCAGGTGTCCACATTCGTTTGGCCATATAGTATACATTACATATAGTGAATGCATTGGTATTGACAGAATTTCATTTAAAAATAAATAGCTTTACTGCGAAATGAAGGTTGTTTTCCTTTTGTGAAAGTATTTGGTATTTATTGGTGTTAAAATGCTATGAATTATAAACTGCATCTGAAAATGTTTGGATTAATAAATAAAAAAGCAAGTGGTCATGTTCTTACAATAAACATTTGTCTTGCTCCCATTGATATACAGTAACTATGAATGCAACTAATTAATGTGATGCCAACATCTAAATAAAACCCTAACCTTACCTTCAATAACCAAGAGAAATTCTTTCATTTTGTGTACTTGCTTAATTCTTTATTATTATTATTATTATTATTATTATTATTATTATTATTATTATTATTATTATTATTATTATTATTATTATTTTAAATAAAAGCTGCTGTTATTTTGGAAAAAAACAATCAAACTAAACAACACAAAATATTTTTCCTTGTGGGCACCAGGCAAATGCCCTAATGAGGTCAAAACTATCAGATATTTCTTTCTAACACATATGCAGTCCCATCCAAGATGACAAGATGGGAAAAAAACCCACCCACCTCTTCCTACACAATCAATCAATCAGTAGGACAACAGAGACTGAGATTCTTAATGAGATCCCACAGGAGAGAGCTAGCCTAGCCGTCTGACAGTATTTAGACTCTCTCTCTCTCTCTCTCTCTCTCTCTCTCTCTCTCTCTCTCTCTCTCTCTCTCTCTCTCTCTCACACACTCACACACACACACACACACACACACACACACACACACACACACACACACACACACACACACACACACACACACACACACACATACACACACACACACACACAGTCAGATTTTTACATATTGATTTACTGAACCTAGTCATAGAAATGTGTCAGTGCAGAAGAGGCCTCATCAAACTAATGTCCTGAACTGTAAATCCTCTGTGAATAAAATAAAATACAAAGTACTACAAAAAACAATCTACACACAAACCTAAATGAATCGACTGAACCGAAATCAGTCCTTCATAATGAATAGCTGTGCTTTATAGAAAATAAAGAAGTCAATTTTCAGGTTTGCCTCAGGATGAAGAGCACTGTGCTCATAAAATTGGCATTCGGAATGAGATTCCAGCTGTGGCATGCTGTAAATGGAGGCATTAGGGAGGAATGGAAGAGCAGAGTGGATTTCCTCTTTTCTATCACTTAGTGGCTTTGTGTCTGTCATTTCTGCCACCTGAGCACTGCCATGTCAGGTATCTGTCTTGTATTCTGATATTTTAATCATGTACATTTATCTTTGTAGTCAGTTATGTCTCTGATAATTTCTCTATCATATGTTATATTTTTAGCATTCATTATACAGTATTTAACCACCAACTTACTGATTATCAGGATTTTATTTTTTATTGCTAAGAAAAACTGGTTTGCAATAAAAAATAAAATCCTGATAATCAGTAAGTTGGTGGTTAAATACTGTATAATGAATGCTAAAAATATAACATATGATAGAGAAATTATCAGAGACATAACTGACTACAAAGATAAATGTACATGATTAAAATATCAAACTTCAAACTTCACCTCCCCAAATGCACCGTGGGACTTTCAGTCATGGTTTGGCACTCCGTCCAGGGTGTATCCTGATTTGATAAATGAATGAATGAATGAATGAATGAATAATAAATAAAATAAGTGTTTGTATTTATTGCCAATCAACAAAACTGAGGTGACTGTGGTGAGGAAAAACTCCATTAGATGGAAGAGGAAGAAACCTTGTTATAAACAGCGAAGTGTGTTATTACGAATAATGTCCTCCTACAGTCAGATACAGTCTTACAATTGTGTATTGATTAGGAGGTTGTTGTCCTCAAAGACTGTAGTAATGACAACTAAGTATATGAATAACCTTTGTTATCTGGATTAGCTGGTTATTCCTACATATTATAGGTTTCTTTACTGTAGTTAGCAACAATATATCCATTAATGAATATGAAAGATTGAGCCTGATTTTTACTGGTTGTAGAAGTGAGAGCTGTGGACCCAAAGAGGCAAAACATTACCTTCAGTTTGTTAGTACAAACCTGAGCAATTAAACATACTTGAGGTAGTTAGCAAAAAAAAAATAATATATGATATATATATATATATATATATATATATATATATATATATATATATATATATATATATATGTATGTATTTCATAGCAAGATAATTGAGTCAGTTTGTTTTAGAAGTTGCTTTAGAATTATATGAAGGTATACATTATGATAGTATGGTAGCTAATTCACACAAAAAATGTATGCAAATATAAGACTGTATATTTTCTCCTGCAATCAATTTGTAATATGGGCTTGTAAAACAAATTGCACTTATGAACCCTACACATTTTTATGTAATTATGGGTTTTGCTCATCAACAAGAACCGGGAAATAGTTATAAAAAACTAAAACTGTGTCCTAAATATTGTGTCTGTTTATGTGGATCTGATTCTGAAGCTCAAGTAGCTGTGTAAACAATAGTGGCTGTTAAATGCACTAGCAGGTCTAAGCTCCTTCATCTGTCTTTCACAGTTCAAAAAAAGAAAACTTTTTTATCCACATCAGATTATTTATCATTTAACAAAAAGCCTTAAAATGAATCATTCTGGGTTCCCGTGGAAGCAAGTGCACCATCACCACCAGTGGTCATAAGATATGATTGTCATGTCAGGTGACTACAATGAAAAAAGATTTCATGTACATTCAGACTAATGCATTTCAAGACTGCTTCACAATAAAATGTAGGCATGATCAGCAGTAAATGGTAAATCATTGAAATACAGTTGCATATGTAATGACTATGAGTGTGAACCAGTCTTTTCTCATACTGTTTTTGGACTAGAAACTAAAAGAAATTTGACTAATCGTCAATTAGTCATAATTATGAGTGAATAGCTCAGGATTTTCATTGAGATTTCAGTCAGGAAGTGTCAGTTATAAAATATGGTGGAATCATTGGATACAATATCTGTAGCTCACAGTAAATTTGTTGAAATTTAATGTTTACTTGTCTCAGGATTGATGAGTAAACATTCATGATAGTGATTGCTTTTAGATATGTCATTATCTTGAAGTAAATTTAAAAAAAAAACCTTGATGGATTTTTTGTAGTTAAGAGAAGGTTCACATCCATGCTCTGATCAAAGTGACTCGAATGCCCCTGACATTGTAATTACGACTTCCCAACTTGTAAATAAAAATTTTCCAGGAGGACTTATTTTAAGTGAATGCACAGTAAGCACCAACTGACAAATCAGAACCATAAGTTTAATTTACCAGATCTGATATTGACAGGAAACAGTTCATGAAGCCAGTAAGGCATTAAAGATGGGTTTTAAACACTTGTACTTCATGAACGCAAAAGCCTGTAAGATTTGTGTGTTTGTGTTATATCGTGGCCCAAATCATTCGTATAATACCACTGTGATATTATGATATATCGTGAATAGCAATTACTGTGTGAAAATGAGATCCTGGAATAAAAATTTTTCAATTTAATTCAAATTTATTTGTATAGCGCTTTTAACAATTGACAATGTCTCAAAGTAGCTTTACAGAACATATTACAAAAAGGGCAAAGGTTTAACATTATACAAATTATTAATATTATACAAAAAGTCAAGATTAATATTAGACAAATATTTAAATGTGTTTGTATTTATCCCCAATGAACAAGCCGGAGGTGACTGAGGCGACTGAGACGAGGAAAAACCTCCCTTAGATGGAAGAGGACGAAACCTTATGAGGAAACAGACACAAAAGAGAACCTCATCCTCATTTGGATGAAACTCAAGGGTGTGATTATAAATTGATATGTGTTATTATGAATAAGGTAATATACTATGTATAATTAATAGAAATATACATGGGGTACTGATTAGGTGACCAGAAAGTGTGTTTAAAAAATATTTCTCTCTCAAGGAGTCTGAAAGCTGCATCAGTAGACTACAGGAGTGTGGTCTTTAGCCTCCCTGTTGTCAGTGTGGCTGTGTAATAGAGGATGGACAGGCAGTGGGGGGAAGTGGCTAGATCCAAATTGGAAGTAAACAAGGACTAACCATGTTTCCGCACTGAAACAGCTCAGTGAATTGCACTTTGAATTGTGCAATTTAGCTGGAATAAATTGTAACATATAACTGACCTGCTGTGTGAGAATATGAATTTTGTGCTGTCTTGTGTGTGTGTTTTTTTGAATGCCTATTATTTCATCTGTCCAGCAAATGTACACGAACATATTAGAAGTGTCACAGAATAGAAAGCCACAGAGCTGCTGGTTAGATGATCAGCAGTTTTAATTAGCTAGACACCGCAGACTGCCCGCTGTTATAAATTAATTATTCTTCCTTCCACTTGCCATCAGATATCTCCATCCCTGCTCTAGCTCTCACATCCACTGAAATTAGGTGAACTGTTTAAATAAGGAATGCATCAATACATTTATTTTCATTCATTCATTCATTCATTCATTCATTCATTCATTCATTCATTCATTCATTCATTCATTCGTTCATTTTCTACCACTTATCTGAACTTCTTGGGTCACGGGGAGCCTGTGCCTCATTGGGCGTCATTGGGCATCAAGGCAGGATACACCCTGGACGGAAGTGCCAACCCATCGCAGAGCACACACACACTCTCATTCACTCACGCAATCACACACTACGGACAATTTTCCAGAGATGCCAATCAACCTACCATGCATGTCTTTGGACCAGGGGGAGGAAACCGGAGTACCCGGAGGAAACCGCCGAGGCACGGGGAGAACATGCAAACTCCACACACACAAGGCGGAGGCGGGAATCGAACCCTCAACCCTGGAGGTGTGAGGCAAACGTGCTAATCACTAAGCCACCGTGCCCCCACTTTTGCTTTCAGACTAAGAAAAATATTTTTTTTATTCTACAGTTTTTTATTCTACAGTTTATTCTACCTGTCAGTGATTATACTGATATCAAATTTATTAATCAATCATGGACATCATATGATTTACTTCAGTTTGTGTTTCCCTGGTTTTGTTTCCATAAACAGCCCATGCATATAAAGTTGACTTGTTGGTAGCTACATTAGTTTTCTGGTGTCATGTTAAATTTCAGAGTTAAACACTAGGTATTGTTTCACTTCGGAAAAATACTTTTGAAAAAAAAAAAAAAAAATCTCACTGTTGTCATTGTGTCAATATTCCCTTTTTGAAAGTGCCATTATTTTCACTCACAGTGATCTCCGTAACTTTCATGCCTAACCTGTGTTTGCTTCTAGTCACGTTCTCCTTGGGCCTGTTGTTTGAGATGTTTCATCAAGTTACTTTTCAAGTAGGATAAAGCTGCAGTGCCTTATTTAAATGTTTGTTTCAAGTCCATCATTTTGCAGTCTGTTTTAAATTGCTGAAATTTATTCACAACCAGGTCATCTATTAGCATGCCAGCATATAGAAGCATAGAAGCCTTTATTATCGCCACATATACATTACAGCACTGTGGAATTCTTTTCTTCACATACCCCAACTGAATAGGTTGGAGTCAGAGTGCAGGGGCAGTTATGATACAGCGCCCCTAGAGCAGGGAGGGTTGAGGGCTTTGCTCAAGGGCCCAGCAGTGGCAGCGAACCCCGATCCTCCGATCAACAACCCTCATTTAATATCACCGGGTATCAGTTTTTGGTACTAGAATAGATATTTATTTTTTATTTTTAAACAAGTATGTGTAACTGTGCTTTAAATCAGCACTGATGAATCTCTAGGTTTTAATGTCACATATTTTCATTTCTCCACTTGGTGGAGAGTTTGATAAAAGCTACAAAACAAGACTACAATCAACACAGTATGGGATGGTTTAATAACAGAATAGTCCTGGGATATGATATGACCTGCATATATGATGTGCTGATCGTGCTACCTGCATGAGAGATATCCATGTTGTGTGTAATGTTCTCCGTGGTTTATAGGCCATGCTGTCTGATACTCCATTTCTCTTTTTTCTGCCTATGTTATTTTTTCTCCATGTCCTGTTTCACTCTGTATTTGTTACACAGTTTTCTCATTTAATAGTAGAAGCCTTTAGTTTTGGCACATTGATAAAGAAAAACTTTGTCTTGATTCTGTTTTCAAAGGTTCAAGCTATTTCAAGGTTCTCCGCATTTACTTTATGTCACTGATTACGCATGTGTGACAAAGCGCAAATGAAGATGGAGTCACGAATGTGAGCACACACACATTCTTATATATATTTCAGGGTTTGTTGCTGACTAGTTTTTTCATTTCGCTCCGTGTTTCCATCCAATTTAATTGATTGAAGGCTTTACTTTCCATGGTTACCATGACAACAACTTGTGGATCTGACTGTGTGTATGTGTCCAGTTCCTGAGGCACTTTTATCTCACGCTCAGGGTCAGTCAGCTTTTGTAAACATCAATAATCCTCTCTCTCTCTCTCTCTCTCTCTCTCTCTCTCTCTCTCTCTCTCTCTCTCTCTCTCTCTCTCTCTCTCTCTCTCTCTCTCACTCACTCACTCACTTACCACATTTATTGATTTTAATTGCTGTCATTAAAAATTTGTGATAAGTGATAAAAAAAGTCAATTATAAATACCTTTAGCTCGTCTACTGATAAAATCAATAACCAAATTGATGCTTTTTTACTAAATATTTTTTCATAATATATAAAACATATATCATTTTTAAGGTTATAAACAATTTTTGTTCAGTAATTATAAGACTCTGTAGGAAGGCAGCTCCAGTGTGAACTGTATCCTCAAGAGAAACATCTTTTGATTGCTGAAACGTGGATATCACAAACTTCACAATGCTTGTTATCGTTCACGAACGAATTTTAATTAAATTCTGCCGGTATGCCTTTTTCTGCAAGCTGCACAACAAAGTTTGTCCTCTCTCTCTCTCTCTCTCTCTCTCTCTCTCTCTCTCTCTGTCTCTCTCTCTCTCTCTCTCTCTCTCTCTCTCTCTCTCTCTCTCTCTGTCTCTCTGTCTCTCTCTCTCTTTCTCTCTCTGTCTGTCTCTCTCTCTGTCTCTCTCTCTCTCTCTCTCTCTCTCTCTCTCTCTCTCTCTCTCTCTCTCTCTCTCTCTCTCTGTCTCTCCAGCTGTCCTCTGCAGTTTTATCAGGCTTTTCCTCTACTCTGCTACATGCTCTACCAGCTTCTGAAGTCTCCTCAAATAAAATTAATCAGGGCTTTTAATGAAACTTGCCAGAGCATTCAGCTTGAACAGCAGCTTGTTTAGCACATTCTGAGCTTACTGACAGTATATTTCCTGTCAGAACTTTAGACACTGACATCCAGGGAGTCTCCTCTCCTCAATATTACATAGTGCAGGGCATGGACATGTACATTAC
>NC_062518.1:34748639-34786139 GCF_022655615.1 Tachysurus fulvidraco
GTGTGTGTGTGTGTGTGTGTGTGTGTGTGTGTGTGTGTGTGTGTGTGTGTGTGTGTGTGTGTGTGTGTGTGTGTGTGTGTGTGTGGTGACCAAATGTTATACCTGACAGTTTTTGACCTTGTAGTGACATTTGGATGATCCCGATGAGAAAAAAAACAATCAAACCCTAAAAGATCCCAATGGTTTCATTTTAGTTGTTAAGATTAGTGTTAAGTGTTAATTAGTTGCATTGAAAATGTATGCTATTGATAGATCCTCACAAAGATAATGTGTATCCACAATTATCATTAAATGAATCATATATAATATAAAATAGTATATTTTACTCTCATGTCTCCAGTGGTAAACATTGTTTACTGAAGCATGATGTGAGCAAGACCCTTTTCATCTATAATATCTATAGTACATCTGTTTATGTTGTTCTTTGTGTGCGGCAATATCTTGGCACAGTTGTGTGCCTTTGTGCAGAAGAACATTATAGTGTCTATTTTGGGTGCTAGCGTCCCCTCAGGTGGTGGTGCACCCTCATGGGATTGTTCGGTATACACGGTTTATTCTTTGCTAAATCAATGCGTGTCCTGAAGGTGAAATATGCTTTAGTTCTCAGGTTGTGGGGTTGATGCAAGATCGATTAGCACAGCTATGAAACACAGAATGTTAAAACAGCGCAGTTAATAGGATGCATCACCTCCAAACTTGTTTAATATCACAGCTAACGGCAGGAGAAGCATTTTTCCTTTTACTTTGTAGAGGCTATGACTATTTTGGTGTAGAATTTATAGGTGGAGATTTGATTTGGATGGATCTGAATGTGCTGAGGCAGTTACACACAGACTATTGTCAGTTAGAGTGTGAAAGTTTACACCTCCTATTGTCAATTATAATGTGTCTATTTTAATCTTTCTGCTAATCCATCTCTCTCTCTCTCCCTCTCTCTCTCTCTCTCTCTCTCTCTCTCTCTCTCTCTCTCTCTCTCTCTCTCTCTCTCTCTCCACATAAAGCATTAACATGTATCCCGGGTGAATGGATCATAAATGGACAGCACTAAGTACAGGTGTAAACAGGGTCAAATTTGTCCCTATATGAGATATGATCTACGGGACATTTCTGGGACATAAATGTAACAGAAGACTACCGTAATAAATGTGCATGACAGTCTTTCTTCAGTGGAAATGATGTATGAAATCCAATCACTTGAAGTGATCACAGGAAACACTCATTCATAACGGCAGGTGTAATCAGCTATGCGTCTCCACTGTCCAGTTGATCAGATCACCCAGGTGTGAACAAGACCTATTGTTTTTTTGTTTGTTTATATTAGCCATTATCAGATCTCTTATGCTTGGCAAACAGTGGCACACGAAAAAGGCAAGCTAATTATTTATCACATCTTCAGGGCTTTTGAGGCTGATGATCATTGATCACGATGGTTAAATAGTCAATGAAGAGCCATCATGGTGAAAATTTTCATCTAATAGACTTTGATTATAATCCACTGACCTTTAACCAGGGTCACTGCATGCTTTGTTTGGTTCGTGTTTTCTAGATAAGATCACCTGATTAAACACTACACAGAAGTCCTGAGTGTAAGTGCTGAGATACAGAACACACACTGACATATTTAGATGTTAGGATCGCTTGATGATATAATGGCATAGTAGGACTAATTTGATTGGGAATTTTGTACAGGCAGTGTAATAACAGTACTGATTTAAAATTACATCTTACATTACATTGCGTGTTACTGTGTGCCAATATTTCTTCTTAGTGCAGACACATGATGTTTACACATAAAGTGATATATTCTGATTCCCTTTACCACTTTGTACCAGGTTTGAAACCAATGGACCATTTGTTACAAAAATACCAATATTTTTGCTCTTTGTGTGTGTGTGTATGTGTGTCTGTGTGTCTGTGTGTGTGTGTGTGTGTGTGTGTGTGTGTGTGTGTGTGTGTGTGTGTGTGTGTGTGTGTGTGTGTGTGTGTGTGTGTGTGTGTGTGTGTGTGTGTGTGTTTACATTGTAACTAACATAGAGCTTGGCTCCATTCATCACAATTAGTGATCAAAGAATGGGCAAAGGAAGAAAATCCTGCTTTTACATTTCTCTCTCTCTCTCTCTCTCTCTCTCTCTCTCTCTCTCTCTCTCTCTCTCTCTCTCTCTCTCTCATTCATATCACTATTACAGGCAATTCATACAGTTCTAGCTTTATGCCACATGCTGTTTACTGCATCAACTAAAATCCTTCAATTCTCTTGAGGGTTAAGGGGGAAAAAGTGCTGCAGTGCTTCCTGGTGTGAACTGAATCAAGCCAAATTGCAGCACTCGCATCTACTTCCTGACAACTAAATGTTTTAAATTAAAGCCCTTACACACAAGAAAATGCTGCCGTGTTTTGCTGTGTCCTGTTACACAAACACACCACAGACCAACACATCCGGACAAAATGAGAGCACTTCCACTCCCCTATTTGCTCAAACAGCTAAAACACTCCCTGTCCGATCTTTAATGTGATCCAAGGGAGATTGAGTATAAGCATGGTCTTTGACATCTCTCTATGTGCCTGATTTCCATGGATACAACTTCTGTCCACACACACACACACACACACACACACACACACACACACACACACACACACACACACACACACACACACACACACACACACACACACACACACACACACACACACACACACACACACACACACACACACACACACACACACACACAGAGTCTCTGCTGTCTCTCAGCAAATTACCTCCAATTACAGAGAAACTTAGTGGCCAATCAATATACCCTCAGCCATGGAGAAAGTCTCATGCATTCTTTTCTTTGCCACATTTCTGGTTCATATTAAGGTTTTTACATAATTTCTTTTATGTTTGTTTACTATTAATAAAAGAATAAATATGCATCAGCCAAAAACAGAACAAAACATAAAAGCTAGTCGTTCACTTAGTGAAAAAACTAGTAAAATGTAAAAAATTTAAAAATTGTCTTTTAAAAATATCTATAACACTGATGCTGATAACACAATGATGTCAAATACAGGTCATATTTGTCTTCCGTATGTTTGTTTAGTGAACAAAAAAATCATACAGACTACGATAAGTATATTGCAGTTTCTAGGTGTTAAGAGAATTTTTTTCGTTGTTGCAATAAGTTAATCAAGCATTCAGACATGCTAAATATTTCTTAGCAATCCCTGGGGTGATTTCATGTAACTCTAAATCTGATCTTAGTCAAATCCAAAGGTTGCTTGCAAATTTTTCCAGTAATCCAAAAAATTCTAATTCTAATTCTAATTCTAAAATTCAATGCTGATCTAACGAACAGCATCGGCACAGTGAAGGATGGTGATGGAAGCATCGTTTTGAATTACTCTTGAGTTCTCCGAATAAAGACCTCTTTACCTAAATACTGGCATTTGTTGGATGGCCTTCTTTAGGCAGAACCTCGACTGTGTTGACTGGCAGTATTGGCTAGTGTATGTACAGAATATACTGTACATGATGCAAATACATGTGTTTACTATATTTCTCCCCTTCTTATCTTTATGGACCTTTAGAGATCTAGTTCCTTGCAAGGAAACTATAATATCATAGCATACAAAGACATATACAAGCATTTATACATTTGGAAGACTGCTGTGTGTGCGCGCTCTACAGGACTAAAGGAGATTTGATAGTCACTGTCGGTTGAGGTTGGGTTCTGCTTCTCTGCCTTAAATGGGTTTCTGGAGGAGAATGAGCCAGATCGATAAGAGATTAGGCCACATTTGTCATCTGTGAAGCTAACAGGCCATGTGAACAAAGGGCACAGACACAGACAGGGCCACTCCTTAGAACACACACACACACACACACACACACACACACACACACACACACACACACACACACACACACACACACACACACACACACACACACACACACACTTAAATGAAACTGATGAATGCGATTGCTTCTGCACACTTGTAGTAAACATACAGATTACACCTTATGAGAAGTTTTCTTTTTCAAAGTTTTAAAGAAAAACACGACAATGTAAAAATGGGTACAGAAATGTGTATATGCAGGTCATGAGTGTGTTGATATTTGTGTATAAGAAAGGGAATTTAAATACTGCAATAGTGTCTCATGTGTAGTGATGTTGCCATGGAGACCATCTATATGCCTGAAGTGTCGACAAAGGCTTATCCTTGATGTATGGAGATTTTTACACTGTCTCCTTTGTGCATGTGTTTGTGTGTGTTTACAGTATGTGTTGTATGTGCATTTAGAATTTATTATGAAACAAGTAAATGCTAATCCATAATGAGTTGGTAATTGAGGATAATTGAGGACTGGAGTGCTAAGCATGGGGAAATTATAGTAATATTTAAATAGTTTAATTACACTTTTTTTCAGTATAATTTATTTTCTTTTTTTGCATTTCAACATGTGTCTCTAAATAATATGCATTAAAAGGGATTACAAAAAACAACAACTCTTCTTTAATATTTTTATTTATTCTTTGTTCATCCATTTTCCAAATTCCTATTTCTGTCCACTAAAATTCTATATCCAATAATATTACCAGACTCTATATTTATTTATAGAAAAAGCAGAACTGTAATCTGTGCATCTTTATTTTCATGTCTCATAAAGAGAGGTGACAAATAAATAGAAAAAACATCATAACATGTCTTAGTTATGTGTTAGGTCACAATGAGCCACCAAAAAATATTCCATGAAGTGGTTTCCACACCAGCCAGATATCTCCTAGACGTATTCAATTGGTGTGAGATACTCAAGAGAAAACCACTCGTGCCCTGTGGAAGGGGCGGAGTCAACCTGGAAGAGACTATTCCCATCTGGATAGAAAAGCTTCATCTTAGAATAAAGATGATCAGTCAGAAGAGCCATATATATATTGATTTGCAGTGACTCTTCTGTCTTAAAGGTTAAGTAGATCCAAACCAGGTGCCTGTAGCTTTAGAAATTTTTTGCAAACCCTAAAATGTGAGGACATATCATTGAAATGTGAGAGAAAACAATTCAATTCAATTCAAGTTTATTTGTATAGCGCTTTTTACAATAGACATTGTCTCAAAGCAGCTTTACAGAACATAAACATAGAGCAAACAGTTGTCGTACATTGTGCATACAGAGCATTAAACTGATTTAACAGCCTTAATTACACATACACATAGCTGGTTGTGCTATCAGAGGAATCAGATGTGTGGGTTTTTTTATGCATTATGGGTTAACAAGAATGAGAGTGCGAGAGCAGATAGAGAAAAATGCTAAGCACACAAAACGTTCACCCGTGAAATCCCACAATGGACAGAAGTGGCTGTGCTTGCGTTATTCCACCAAGCAGAACTGACTTTGATTATGCCTGTCATTTTCCTGGGACGGATTTCCATTTGAAGCGACAATGTGCTCACCTAATTACTTTTCTATTCTCCTGCTCTCTCTTTCCTTTTCCTCCCTCAATCACATTATGTAATAAATGAAAAGCCCTGATGTCTATTCAGTAATTTAGGACTTCTCATTGCTCTGTATGTTATAAGGCATGACAAGTGAACTGTCTGTAATGAATTAAGAATGGGTTTGAAAGTAAGAGGAATCAAGGCAATTTTCTTCACGTGTAAACAACTCAATTGTTGGCTCATTGATAACACTGACTACAACACTGTCTGGAACACTTTAAAAGCTTTGTCTAAAAAGCCAACGCTTATTACAAAATCATGAGTGGATGAATGTGAAAGGCATGTGATTATGTGACGATATGCCATTTGTGGTGTTACTGTAAAGTGTACGGTCCAGACCCTGATGCAATAGAAGGACCACCAGCTCCATAGTACAGGCCTGTTGTAATAGCTCACCTCAAAGAGCAGGAGAGACAAGGAGAAAGAGATGAAGAAGAAAGAGGGCAACAGGGAGTGTGAGAGATGGATGATAAGGGGGCGTGGGCAAGGAAAGGGAAATTAATTTCTGAAAGGGAAAATTGATGGGAAGAGAGGAAGTCAGATACAAGTGTAAAGGAAGGGCGTAATAACCTGACACCCCTTTCTCTCTCTATCTCTCTCTTTCTCTCTCTCTATCTATCACTCTGTGTGTGTGTGTTTCTGTGTGCATGTACAGTTGTGCGTGTTTCTGTGTGTGCATTTCGTTTTTCTTTTGTGTTGTGATGTGTGCCAGGGTTATTTTCTCTAGTTATTTTATGAGCAGAAGGCAAATCACATATACCCTGTTATGACAGTTGGATGTCCACTTAAATTACTGGCTTGTCTCTCTCTCTCTCTCTCTCTCTCTCTCTCTCTCTCTCTCTCTCTCTCTCTCTCTCTCTCTCTCTCTCTCTCTCTCTCTCTCTCTCTCTGCCTATCTTTTACCATCATACCCTGCAGCTCCTATTTTAGTTGCATGTCATGAGGTAGACCCAGTTAAACAAACTGTGAGCATATTAAGACAGCTGAATTTGGAAAGGTCAAGGTAAGACAAACCAAGTTCATATTGCAGACATAGGCCTTTGTATTAGTGCTGAATCACAACAAATCCAAAAAAACTATACACATTTCCCATGCAATCAAGCTGTTGTATTTCATCACATTAAATTGTGTAGAGGATGTAAGCATATCTTCTACTGAAATAGCCTTCCTATAAAAAGGTGCCATTATTGGTGGAACTTTATAGATTTGACTCGAACTCTAAGACAGATGAGGTCATTTTGTCCTCTTAGTACTTTTCTTCCCATAATGATTTCTCTCTCTCTCTCTCTCTCTCTCTCTCTCTCTCTCTCTCTCTCTCTCTCTCTCTCTCTCTCTCTCTCTCTCTTTCTCTCTCTCCCTTTCTCTCTCTGGGAAACACCTTGATCTCATTGAATAAGGATGTAACCAGGGTCGCTTGTCTCTTCTTATTTGTGTAAGATGCTGGTCTGTTTCTACTGAGCATTGGAGAAGTCTCCACATGTCTCCACATGATATTTCAGTAACTGTTACAGGCAGCTTGTTTTTAATAACTAATATTATTTGTCATATTAATAATACCACCGAATATACTAAATGTCTTTTGAAAAAAATTCATGATCATTATCACGACAATATCTCTGAGCAGTTGCTACTGGTTTTATTATTATCTTTTTTTGTTTTTTTGTTAACTAAACAGTTCAGCCAACCATGGATCAAAAACCTAGACACAATTTAACCCAAATGCATTCTGTGGTAAGCAAACAGCATCAGATATGACATGGAAAATATATGTCTATTGTGGCCAGGTGTGAAGGTTGAGTTTGAAAGGAGAATCCTGTTGAAGGTGAGAGAAGCAACGCTTAGATAGAGACAGCTGGGAAACTACAGTAGAGAGAAACTGATGATTAGTCAGCTTTTCAATAAGCAGCAGGAGCTGTTATCTGCCAAATCTGTCAGAACAGATGAAAAGTAACAACAGAATGAGAGAGAGAGAGAGAGAGAGAGAGAGAGAGAGAGAGAGAGAGAGAGAGAGAGAGAGAGAGAGAGAGAGAGAGAATATTATTAACAAAGTATAGAACCAAAATATTCCAGAAAAATTTCTGATCAAAATAATTCAATAATTAATATTGTTCAAGTTTATGAATGCATTAGCGGACAAAGAAAAAGTCAGATTTGTGGCATCAGTGAGGACGAAGCTTGATCGCAAATCTTTTTTTTAGATACAAAAACTCCCATGAATAGCACAAACACAGCCTTTGTGGTTATCCTCAGAACTGGCTACACCACTAAGCATCACGAAATAATGAACACAAACATAAACTGACGTGTCACTATAACATACACCAGCACTCTTAAACATTCCTTCACTAACAATAAACATTTAATCTAATAAAGCGAGGATATTAAACATCACATTAAACATTAACAGGCACCCCCAGGGGCTCATGGGAATGTAAATTTTACTTACCAAAGCACAGAGACACTACATTTTACCACTATGTTTAATTAAATTAACATTATTTTCTATGGCAGTGAGACGTGGGGCCAAGTAACATGTCAAAAAATAAAAAATAAATCCAGCTTGATCATTGTGAAGATGTACAGCAGTGTTGGGTAAATTACCCCTGTCACACCCCATGCTGAAAAAGCTGACTAGCTGATCCACAGTTCTGCTATCATGTTTATAGCCAGAAATGGACCCCTTCAAATAAAATAAACAAATCATCTTTTAAAATACAGCTGTGTTATCAAGGCATCATAGTGTCACAGTGGGTAGCACTGACCACACTGAGCTTAGTTTAAGTATCTGGGCAGATTTTAACTACAATTTATGACAAATTACAGTATAATAGAGAGACTGAATTCAGGTTAATCATCCATCTGTATAGAAAAAATCTTATCAATAAGATCAAATGAGTCCATGATTTTAAATTAAATGTAATTAAAACAACAATGGGCTATAATTTTTATTAAAAAAAAAAGGGAAGGGAAAGTTACACCTCTAGAACCAAGTCAGAACCAAATTTATGCTAGACGGTCTAATCATTAATCTGAATGGTGGTACAGTGGTTAGTCTTGCCTCTTCAAAGTGGGATACTGTCTGTCTGACTGAAGGGGGATTTGTTCTCTCTTAGTTCATGTGGGTAACTTCCAGGTTCTATCATTTCCTCGGACAGTCCAAACATGTATGTAGGCATAAATCGATATACTGATTACTAAAGATGAATGGATGAATGCTGAACATATTATCCTTATTTTCCAATGTTCCCAACATGCATTTTACTGTATACTGTATATCTATAAATTACTGTTTTATGTATTTTATTAGAGACATTTTAGCCAGTGTGTTTTTTGTTTCTCTAAGTCACGCTGGTCGACCAAACCACTTGCACAATTTCATCCATGCATTCATTATTTGTACCGCTTAACCTACAGTACAAAGGGTTAAGCGGAACAAGCCTGGTGTTTATCTCCCGCAGCAAAGGGGGGTTGGGGCTGTGTGGGGGTGTGAGAGGATATTATGTAGGGGTTGGGGGTTGGCTTTAACCCATCACAGTCACAATGACGCATCCCATTCACACACTATGGACAATTTAAAAATTCCATTCAACCTACACATGTCTTTGTACATTGGAGGAAATTGAAGTACTCAGAGGTAATCTTGGAACCGTGCAGAGAAAATGAAAACTCTGTACAGACAGGTCAGATGTGGTAATCGACCCCCTACCCCCAGAGGTGCAGGGCGAATGTTTCTCCCCCAAACAATATTTTATATCAGAATGCATGTTTTACTTGAAACTTTTTTATACTATATATATATAATAAATGCTATAATATATATATATATATATATATATATATATATATATAATATATATATATATATATATATATATATAGAGGACACAAAACTGCAATTTAAGATACACAAACCATTATTTTCATGAGATGTCTATAAGCAAGAAATAACATGAAATTGTCAGTCTCTTGTTATAAGTAGATTTGCAGATTATATAATATACAGCAATCAGATTTAGAGCATTAGTGTGTGTGCTTAAAATCTTATCAAGGAACAATCCAAATACAAGAAACAGTCTGTAACATCCTGTAGTAATTGGGGACAATACATCATACAAAATACTCTCTGTCAGGAAAACAAAAATACACACAACACAAAACCCAGAATGTTCTTTATTCCAAAACCAAGACCGGTTTCTTTATCAAAACACCTGATGACAATTTTCAAGCCCAAGGCTGTGCATAATCTGTGGCCACATTCCCAATTATGTCACTTTCCAACTATGTATTCAGGGAGAGGAAAGCCCACATTGTGTGACCTTTTGCAGAAGTAACAGATAAAACCCATGCTGAGGAAATAACGGTGATTGGAATGTTATAGTTTGACGGCTGTCATGGGAATATCCATGGGAATGGATAGCAAATTGTGTTATGTGATAGCAAAACAAGATATTAGTTTAAAGAATTAAATTCTTTAGTGGATTTGCTTTCCTGCCTATGACAATTGGATGTTCACTTAAATTACTGGCTTGTCTCTCTCTCTCTCTCTCTCTCTCTCTCTCTCTCTCTCTCTCTCTCTCTCTCTCTCTCTCTCTCTGTCTCTCTCTCTCTCTCTCTCTGTCTCTCTCTCTCTCTCTCTCTCTCTCTCTCTCTCTCTCTCTCTCTCTCTCTCTCTCTCTCTCTCTCTCTCTCTCCCCCCTCTTGTCTTTCTCCTTGCTTCTGAGGCTCCGGATACTACTTACAGTAGTTTATCACACCTTGTTCAAACATTCATCTGCTTCTTCCAGGTATGAAGTGATTTTTCTCCCTGACAGGGGCCACATCATTGCTTTTACTTAGTGACCCCAATAATGGCTATTTTATGGAATAGACACAAAAGCCTCTTTTCTTGTTTCCTAGAGAATTTTTCTGCCTAGTCTCATTCACGATCTGAGGAAAGAAGTCAGCAGAACTCAGGGTAAAAGAGATGGTCTAGTGTGGAATCTGATAAGAATTTGGACATTGTGTTTGCTTTATAAGCAGTTTATACAGAAACACCTTGATGAAATTTTACATAGATGAGCTTTTCACATGTTTTTGGACTGGGCGAGGAAACTGGAGTACCTGGAGGAAACCCCTAAAGGAGAATAAGCAAATTCCATACACACGGGGAGAGAGAAATGTGGGAAAAAATGTTTCTCATTCATTGAGATAATCAATGAATGAGTCATTACTACACAATATAGTACTGTCTCAAACAGACAGAAACTCAACTGATAATTGCTCTCTGCCACAGATATGCTTACAACCTTACTAATTGACATACACACTGCAGACTAACTGACATACACACTGCAGATCAGTTTATTGTACACACTGCAGATCAGCTTATTGTATACACTGCAGACTAACTGACATACACACTGCAGATCAGTTTATTGTACACACTGCAGATCAGCTTATTGTATACACTGCAGACTAACTGACATACACACTGCAGATCGGCTTATTGTACACACTGCAGATCAGCTGATTATACACACTGCAGACTAACTGACTGCAGATCAGCTTATTGTACACACTGCAGATCAGCTGATTATTGCAGACTAATTGACATACACACTACAGACTAACTGACATACACACTGCAGATCAGCTGATTATACACTGCAGACTAACTGACATACACACTACAGACTAACTGACATACACACTGCAGATCAGCTGATTATACACTGCATACTAACTGACATACACACTACAGACTAACTGACATACACACTGCAGATCAGCTGATTATACACTTTTTTGATTAGCAAACTACTGTATACACACTACAGATCTGCTTACTTTTACTTACCTAATCCCTGGGATTTCCTCTGGGTACACCAGGTTCCTTTCCCAGTACAAAGATATTGGTTGTAGGACGATTGGCATCTCTAAATTTTCCGTAGTATACGATTGTGTGAGATTTTTCTCTGCAGTGGGTTGGCACCTTTTCCTGGGTGTCCCCTGCCTTGTGCACCGAGTCCCCTGGGACATACATTTCAAACTCACTGCAGATCAGCAGACATTTACTCACTACACTTCGAATACAAGAATCAAAACAAGTGGTATATATTAATATAATATCAAATTTATTATACTGCCCCAATGAGAACAGACAGCAGATATCTCGGTTTATTTTATACTGACAGGACACTGAATTCGATTATATTCTTCAAACACCTATTATACAGTAGATTGATGTCTATATTTCAGCTTGAAGGTTCACAACATGCAAAGTATTTTTCCATTTTAAGTATAGCAGTAAGTGATAGTTAGTGGAACAGATGGACAGCTTTTTATTGAGTGAGATTCCTGTCGTACTTTATTATCTTTTGATGTGTGATATACTGCCTTACTGCTGTGCATGTAGAATATTGTTGTCCTGCATTGCAGATTTGAGTAAGGACAGTAAAAATCTTAAACAGAAATTTATGTTGCTCTATCTATCATTATAACTCTAAATCATGTGCCATTTCTGTCAACCAGGGAACATGAAAGCAAAATATCATGGTAAATTTTGTCCTTTGAACCCTAATAGGGATAATTGCACTGAATCACAATAATTCATCAGTGTTGTACAATATGTAGTAAACAGTCAGCATATATGGGAATCTAGATCAAAGACCTACGTACAACACATTATTTTTGCTCTCATTAACACACACACACACACACACACACACACACACACACACACACACACACACACACACACACACACACACACACACACACACACACACACACACACACACACACACACTCTTATCTCATTTGTTAAAGATGCTGATTCATCCCGATGGGAGAATGTACTCATCAGAAAACAAGCAAAACAAGGCACTTCAGGTCCCATTGATTTTAAAGGAAAGCTAATCCTCCTTACTTGCAGCACAACCCAACAGTGATTTACTTCCTCAGCTCAATTAGTAAATGAGGTACCCTGGTGTCGATTACATTTCTATTCATCAGCCTTCCATGCTGCACATGCACTCATACCCACATACACAGCAGTGTTCACTTTCATAACCTAAACATTTTTCTCTAAAATGCTTAATTCTTCTAGTTCTAGCAGTACAAATCATTTTCAGTTGAAATCTACCTATTAATCCACATTATTGTCAGGATGCTCTGTAAATGAATGCTTGTAAGACAGGCAGCTTGCCTTGGCTATAACAGCATGGTTAAAAGCATTACTGAATGTTTTGCTGAGGGGTGTTCAATAAAACCATTACCCAGCACACAGTGGCTCAGCTTTTCTTGCTTGACAGAAGGGCAGCAGGATATTTGTAAAGAAGTACTGCTCTCTCCCAACAGTATGCCCTGTTTATTACCGAAGCTTTCAAACATGCTTTTAATATACATTTAACATCCTCTTTTAATGATTTGTCATTTATAGTATTCATATTTTAAATCAATAACAAGTCAAGTGGTTTACAGGGATCCTCTATGGTTGGTGGAGTTACATCATGCTGTTATGGCAGACAGAGGGAGAGGACAACGGAGTAAAAACCAGATGTACAGTATTTATTACAAAATCCAACATTAACCAGGTAGATCGTATGAACGATAGCAGGGATGAAGATAATGGTGCAAGTGAGAGAAGCAACTCCAACACACAAACACAAATGACAGTCACAGATAGCAGACAAGAATTTCCTAAACTCGACAGATGACAGGACGATGACAACGATGATGACGAGAGCTGAAAGAGACGAATAAATCCACAAAGGGTTAGAAGTCAGGCAGGTAGCAACAATACATGCGGAAGCATTGTATGTAGTAACGAGACTGGGCGGGGAGTGAATGAATGAGCAGTCATTATATACTGTGAACAGGTGATTGGGAACCGGTAATTAGGGAATTAGTAGAAGAAGAAGAAGTGACATACGGCTAAGTACTGTGACCCATACTCAGAATTTGTTCTCTGCATTTAACCCATCCGAAGTGCACACACACAGCAGTGAACACACACACCCGGAGCAGTGGGCAGCCATTTATGCTGTGGCGCCCGCGGAGCAGTTGGGGGTGTGGTGCCTTGCTCAAGGGCACCTCAGTCGTGGCCGGCCCGAGACTCGAACCCACAACCTTTGGGTTAGGAGTCAGACTCTCTAACCATTAGGCCACGACTGCCCCAGTCAGGTGAAGGGGAGAGTGAGAGTGAATGTGGAGCCTGATGAATCCGTAACAGCTGCGTTATGTTAACTATTCTGAGTCAGTCACATTATAAATAATTTGGTTTGCTTTCTTGCAAAGACATCAAAAGGACTAGAACATGGATCACAGGGGTGGAGCTAGAAATAGTGCAGACCAGTGATTGGGCAAATCCACCATTACAATTTTGTGCTCTAGACATTTCTAAACATTTGCTAGGTCTTTTTGATATATTTACCTATTTACCTACAGTAATATCTTTTAATAAAACCCTGAAATACATTGATTGGTTTACAAAATAATGTGTATAGGTTTACTTAATATTTTATTATTTTTGACTCAATAACTTGCTATTTCAAGATATTGTCATATTTATTTTTTTACTTTAATTAAATTATGAACTATGTTTCAAAATAATACATTGTTATTACAAAGTTATTATACTTAATATTTCAATATAATATTTTTACTCAATAATCCAATACTTATGCCGATATTTCAACTCCATAACACATTAACAATGTTAACTTAATAGTCACTTAATTATCACTTATTATTCCAATATACAACATCATTAGTTATTTAAATTCACTATGTGTATTTATTAATAAATTATGTCTATTTCAGCTTAACAGAAAAGTTCAGCAAATAGAAACAACTTCATTTTGGCTCTGAATACATGACAACCGTTATCATATTTAATCTGTCTCTCTCTCTCTCTCTCTCTCTCTCTCTCTCTCTCTCTCTCTCTCTCTCTCTCTCTCTCTCTCTCTCTCTCTCTCTCTGTCTGTCTGTCTGTCTGTCTGTCTGTCTGTCTGTCTGTCTGTCTGTCTGTCTCTCTCTCTCTCTCTCTGTGTCTGTCTGTCTGTCTGTCTGTCTGTCTGTCTGTCTGTCTGTCTGTCTGTCTCTCTCTCTCTCTCTCTCTCTCTTCTCTCTCTTCTCTCTCTCAGATCTATTCATGAATGAGGAGCTCGGTGGTGTCCACAACCTTTGCCATTTTTCAGCCTTCTATAAAATCATCCTAAGCAAAGGTTTGTATTTCATCTATGTTCAATAACATTCATGCCACCTCCTGTCCATTATTGTTAATGCAGTGCAGGTCAACAGGCAAAAGAAATTGTATGCTATTGATTGAAATCATTAATTACAACCACATTCAATGCCATTTGAAACAGCAGATCATACAGTAACTCACAATGTTTCAGCAATTTTACAATGAACAAAAAGAAAATATTCAGGTAGTCAGGCCTATCTATAAAAATAGCTTATCCATAAAAGAGAGACATGAAGTCAAAAACAATATACTGAAATATGATCACTTGTAATATTTATATCTGACCTTATATGAGCTAACATGGACTTTCTGTCAGCTCAAATCAGTCATCCATTGATCTATTTCATCAAAAAGTTGTTTCAGTCAGCAGACCCTAAGCTCACATGAGGTTTTTTCCCACCATTTTGTGTAAACTCTAGAGGCTGTTGTGTTTGTAAATCCCAGGAGATCATCAATTTCTTAAACATTAAAATCTGCCCATCAGGCACCAACAAGTACACCATGGTTAAAATCCACAGAGATCATTCTTTATTCTGTTTGCTGTTAACATTACGCTCTAGAGCTGTATTTCTATGGAACATAAATAACTACATAATCTATAGATATAAGGACAAAAAATACAGAATAATATTTTATAATAATGAGTTATTAAATTCTTAGATTACAAAGAAATTTTCCCGGAAGTTTAAATAGAAAATTAGAAAATTACCCTCTACAGCTCGAGTTTTCTAGCCATCGATATCCTATTTATGTATTCCATCTTCAGTTTTTTTTTTATCATTTTACTAGTTGGTTAGTTTGATCTATAACTCAAATCCCTAATTGCCTTTTTAGATTCATGTGCAATGAAAAAAAAATGCCATAAGACATGAACCCAAACTATTATCCTCCTGTCTCATTCCCAAACGGTTCCTTTCTCCACACCCCTCCTTTCCTATTCTCTGGTTGTCTGCCCTTCACATTCTCTGTTCTATCTGTTTACAGCTCAGCATGGAACTTAGCACTTCTGAAGTGTTGTTGAAAGCCGTGAGACACAGACGCAATCTCCCAGCCCTGATGAATGTCCCTTTTGGGGTTCACACAGGCTGGACGTCTCCACACAGTCCAACATGATGCCAATTTTACACCTGCAACAAAGCCATCCCACATGCTAGCAATGATCTGTACATGAGACAAAGACTGTCCAAATAAAACAACCGTACTGTATGCAAGGAAGAAACTCTCTATAAATTGTGTTGAAATGCATCTAGACATTTCTGTTTCATAAATATTTAAATGTGAGGAAAAACAGCTGCTGGGTTTTGTGGAAATGCTGTCCAGCAATGTTGTATTCAATTACTCTCAAGCAATTTTTCCTTCTAAGCTGGGCACATGTACAGTCTCACATTCATGCTGCCAAAAATTGTCTAGCTAGTTAATGCAAACCAGGTAGAGGCTCTGTCGAATAAAAATATTTCTTTTTCTCAGCCAGACAAAATAGAGAGAACATCTCTCTGATCTCAATTTGAACTCGATCTTTTGTCATCTGCCAGACTGGGAGACTCCAGT
Organism: Tachysurus fulvidraco; assembly: GCF_022655615.1. Taxonomy (NCBI): domain Eukaryota; kingdom Metazoa; phylum Chordata; class Actinopteri; order Siluriformes; family Bagridae; genus Tachysurus; species Tachysurus fulvidraco. Next base: position 34,764,901 of record NC_062518.1, read on the forward strand.
TACAGGGAGTTAGGAGTATTTTTTACAAAGAACAATAAAGCAATGGGAAAACACAATCTAGCACACATGAAATATCCACCAAAATGTTCTTCACGAAGGAAAACCTACACGTCACAAGAGACCTCACAAAAACACCACCTATGTCCTTTTTCAAGTAATTACTCTCTTTCTTTGTCAGTGATGTACAATAACAGTTACCTGCCTCTGCTCTATTTGGCCGATTCAACAAGCAAAATCAAAACTAAAAAAAAAATTATTAAAAAAAACTTGAACACTTGAAATTAGGGAAATACTGAGGCATGGATTAATGATCCCAAAAAACTTGTGTTTCTTAAAAACATTCCTAATGCTAAGTATTGTGTTATCTTTTTAGAAGCCTCTTCAATTAATGAGTGTTTCATGAAACCCTATGTAAGTAATGAAGAATATGAACACGTACAGAAATGAACATGTAAAATGACCCATTCACTCGTTATTCATTGACGACTTTGTTATTTGGAGTTTGTGTGCAGTTCTACCTGAGAAAGACAGAGGCTGATAATTTCTATACAAAAATCCACAGTTATGTAACGTGTGTGTTAACTTCATTAGCTAGAGGTAGGTAGATAGATAGATAGATAGATAGATAGATAGATAGATAGATAGATAGATAGATAGATAGATAGATAGATAGATAGATAGATAGATAGATAGATAGATAGATAGATAGATAGATAGATAGATAGATAGATAGATAGAATGCAAAGGGATTCTTTGATTCTTAACTGCAAAGGGATTTCTTTGATTCTTAACACGTTTCATTTATTAGGTTGTTTGTGAAGCGGTGATGCATTGAGTAGCACATCCACTTTGCAAATACTTCTAAGGTTTGAACTTCAGCTTATGTGACTTCACTGATATCACTTGTGTGCTACAGAAAAACAAATGAACCAAACTGCAGTTAAATCTGTGTTCATATGAATCAAGTCACATGGAACCAACAAGTTAACAAGTTAACAAGTGTAATAGATGAATTTATGTTAAAATAAAAGATTTGATTTGTGTGGAACTGATGTACACAAATGAATCAAGTTCAAAGGCAATGGAAGATTTTGTTGGAGCTCTTGTATTCCTTTGTCTGTTTATGCTACTTAAATAAGTGCATTTTCTATAGCATTTACCTCCAGCAGTATGAATTGATTGTTTGACTGTCAACTTGTGGCATTTCTTCAGAGTCGGGCTTGGTGGAGACAACAAAGAATGACTTTTATTAATGAGTTCACAAGACAGGCTCTGCTCCTGACATCCATCCTTCTTTCCTTCTTTAAGTTATTCATGCTCCAACAAAGTTTTTCATTGGTATCAAGGTTAACTAATATATATACTGTATAAACCTTGATACCAATGAAAAAATTTGTTGGAGCCTATAAAGTAAATAAAGTCAAATTGTTTTGGTTGTGCAACTGATTACATACAAACTTTACAGTGAGTATCCATGTGTTAATGTGTAGAAGACAATGAACGGTGCCTGTGATGAGCTACTTCACAATTTACACACTTGACAATTATCACTAACTAACCACAATGTAAAAGGTGGACTGAATATCAGTTGTATGTGAGATAGGAGCAGAATTTTTGACAAATGTGCAGGATTAATGCATTTGTCCCGTATAGGTACCAGTATTTCTAATGACAGCTGCACTATAAAGCATTATATTATTCCCCTGTTATTCCCCTGAATGCTATTTTGAGTAATAGTCAGTGAAATAAATTTTGTACCTATTAATTATTATTATGTTATTAATAAGGCACAGCTTATTAGCAGTAAATTATACTTTAAATACTTAAGCAACAAATTCCTAATTCTCAGCATGGTCCAAAAAAATTCTCATGAACTTGGGTCTCAAGATAGCTCTCATAGATAAACTAGTATGAAATCATGAAAATCCTGATTGTAGGAGTCTAGTACTACATTACTGCTATCAGCTGGATTAAATGTAGCCCTGCTTTACCCCACTTTATAGGTACCTTTTAGATTATAATGTATTTATGCAGATTATAATGGTGTACAATAGTTTTTCACTGTGATGGTTCAGAAATGTTGCAAGATACACACACTTACACACACATACACACACACAGTCATACAGACACAGGCTTAACCTACCAACTAAAAAGAAAGTCATTCATCCATTTTGACACAACAAGGTTCTCTCTGTATGTTCATTAGTAAGAGAGATGGACAGAAAGAACATGTTTTATTAGAGTCATGGATATTAAACAGAAAAAAAAATACCCCAACACAAATACCTTAGGGCTGGGGAATAAAATCTGCCTCATTTGCATGCAAGTCTGTGCCCGGGACAGATGCAGAGTTTGATCGGACATGTGAATTATTTAAAAATTGAAAATGGTTATGAAATATATGTTTTGCTTATCAGCCCTAAGGTTAAAAGTAGACTGTGGGTGTTGTGTTTCTGTATTAGATTTGGTTGGTTGAAACTCATTTGGCTTTATTTAAATCTCCATAATGTTTCCACACTACAATTCATTCCGACTTGAATCAAGTCAAGTAGATTGAAAAAAAAAGAAAAATCAAAAGCTGAATAATTTTCACATCAATAACACCCACATACAACATGATGGCTTCATTTTCTAGAAGTGAAGAAAGCAGTCATTGCTCTTTGCTTTTCCTCCAAATTTAGGAGGGATAATTTAATTTTTACGATGCTATATGTGGACCTTTTACTGGGAAAGAAAAATATGGCTAAGTGAGGCATCACTTTGTGTTCTCTTGAGTATAACAAATAAGCTAAAAAAAAGTTGCACATGCTCTTCATTCTGCCAAGGACATCCACTTCTCCAGATGCAGCCATTAGCATCTCCCTCTTCTCCCTGCCATGTAGTGCTGCACCAGCTGCAAAGCGCCTCATTTCCTGCCATCTTATTCTCTCACACATTCACTCCAGAATCAATTCATCTGCCCTATTTTAGGCAATAAAGTCAGAAACCATCCTCTTTTCCTGTCATGCCAAAACATCCATCCAGCTTTTTAACATGTAAAGTGTGAGATTGTGTGTGTGTGTGTGTGTGTGTGTGTGTGTGTGTGTGTGTGTGTGTGTGTGTGTGTGTGTGTGTGTGTGTGTGTGTGTGTTTATCTCTTGGTCATTTTCTCAAAATTTAGTGACGCAACATGGAAGAGGAGCAGAGGGGTGGACTGGAGCCTCTCTGAGTGATTCACACTTTTAAACATCTCTTATTACTCTGCATAGTTACAGGGATTATTTGCACACTTATCCCACACACTTAGGACTATTCTTTACTTGTAAAATGTTAGCCTCCAGTTTCTAGCACACAAAGTCCAGTTTTTACCCAGGGCTATATGTGTGAATTCTCTCAATCTGGAAAAGCCAGCTGTCGTTCTTCTGTACCATGCTGCATTTTCTGTGCTGTTGTACAGTATGTCATCCATATTTTCTACTGATTATGAGATTTTATGCGCTTCTGACTGTATGTCCTTGTCCTTCTGTGTGTTGTTTTGGAAGACTGCAGCATACAGGAATAGATGAACAGATGAACTGCCCTCCAGCACTTATGTACAGTAAGTAGACACTGTTACACATGTAACTGTTCTAGTTCTGAATGATATATTATTCAAACAAAAAACGTTAGCTAATTGATAGTTATTTATTTATTTATTTATTTATTTTCTCCTTTGGCTTCACTGAAAAATAATGATTCAGTGGTTCAGCACGATATACACACAAAAAAAGCAAACTGTTTAATATTTAATTGTGTGGGTTGTGTTAATCTTTAATCAATACATTATTTCATGTAAACACAGTATGCGGTTAAATGCCAACTCGTATGTTTGACTTAATTTACCAGGTTGAATTGAATATTGAATATTATTGGATTTTAGTTTAGAATAATGGAATGGAATGTTTATTTTAACTGTACTATATTAAAACGAGGACATGGATTTTGAACTCGTTTAAGAACTTTAAACTGATTTCATTTGGAGCATTGTGGATGGGTTCTTCTCAATATTTCTCATTTTGTGTTGGTTTTAAGGCCTAAGGCTACTGTGTTTTATATACATATATATATTTTGTGCAATTAAACTCAAGTTTAAGTAAAATTTGTTTATATGAAAAAAGAAAAACTGATACTTAATCTGCTACATAAAGTATGCATTGTTAAATTTAGACTTCACATGTTGAAATTATGACCAGAATTTAGATATTTTTAATATTTATATAATTTGGAATAATATGTTTTCCAGCATATAACTCCATTCAAATTAAATAAGGTTTTGTGTCATGCACGAATTCAAGGAATTTGAAATTCTTCTTTTTCCTTTTCTTCTTCTTCTTCTTCTTCTTCTTCTTCTTCTTCTTCTTCTTCTTCTTCTTCTTCTTCTTCTTCTTCTTGGTGTTGTTGTTGTTTTTGTTTTATTATTGTTGTTGTGATATAGCGATTACGAATATAGATCTCTATAAAATAATAATATTTCTATAGAGCATATTTTACAGTTTTGATAAACACTGTTATATTCCTAAAAAAATTGCTAAAAAAATTGTAAATAAAATGAGTAATTTCTCTCTCTCTCTCTCTCTCTCTCTCTCTCTCTCTCTCTCTCTCTCTCTCTCTCTCTCTCTCTCTCTCTCTCTCTCTCTCTCGTTAGTATTATCAGAGTTGCACCAGAGACAAGGCATGGTTATGAGTCTGTGAATGTGCTAGGATTTAGTTACCATGGTAACATGACTAGACCAACTTCACCAGCCCCCATCCTGATTAAACACAGGCTACATCTTACCTGTGTTGGTGCAGATAATGGGTTATTGCTTCATCCACAGAATATTTTGGCTAATTCGCATAGCACAGAACATTTAAAGATTTAAGCATTAAAAATATTATGTACATAAAAGAAAACATGTATATTCCTTCACTGATGAAGTGTCTGTAAAATAAGGATAACAATTAAAAAAAGAAGGTACTGTACAAACTGAGCTGTTTTTTGAACAGTGAGAAACATAACAGTGACAAAAAAAGTGGAACTGAGAGGAAGTGAAGGAGTGTGAGAAAGCATATGGGGATTAATGACGGAGATACCGGAGGATGCAGTATCCATCTGTCTTACAATGAGTGAGAAGTCTACTAAAAGAAGTCTACTGCTAATCATTCTGTCCTTTATATGTCAGTATTTGACACCAGAGCTGTGTCACGATCCTTGTCTAATTACTTGAGTGATACAGCCTAATGAAACACACTGCAGTATAGCATAGATATCGCTGTAATTCCAAAAATAACAAAAGAAAACAATCCTAGTCATATTATGTCTTCTTTTGTATTCATTTCCTGCCAAATGAGACATTAGGATGGAGATTGTCTTCTTTTTTTTCTCATCCCATTTGTGCTGCCAGTTAATAGGAGGTAAAGTGGTAAGTCCAATCAAGAGAGCATTGCTGATTAATTGAGTAATTTCTTTTTGTTTTGATTATAAGTTCAATCCTCAATTTATGATGACATTTGAATTGTGGTGTTGATATTCTCCGAAAACGCATCGTGTGTATCGTGACCTAAAACAAAAGCAAAATATTTTACTGAGAAATCTTGTCACATACAGGCTTTGAGGTTAAAGTGAATGACAGACTAAATTAATTTGCTACATTATATTGAAATAAGTTAAGGATATCTATTAGTCCTCCACACTCAACTGATTTGCAGGAGAAAACCTGACTCACATAAGTAGCATAGCTTGCTTTTATTGTGCCATATGATTGAACAACTCCTTATTACGAGACAGTATGTAATTATGAAGTCATTAGGAAAGCTACGGTTGCTCTCTCTCTGTCTCTGTCTCTCTGTCTCTCTGTCTCTCTCTCTCTCTCTCTCTCTCTCTCTCTCTCACACACACACACACACACACACACACACACACACACACACACACACACACACACACACACACTTACTCAACAGTGTTTCCAAAGTATTTATTATTACACATTTTGTAAAATATAAAAAACGCATTTATTACCTAAAAAAAAACATATTTAGCCACATAGATGAAAAAAAGTAGCCATTGTTACCGAATAACAAAAAAAGTGAACAATGGGAAAGAAGTGAAAATGGTAAGTAGCAGTTCCAAAAGATATACTATAATGTATGCTAATGAAGAGTCAGCCTCGCTCACTCATACAGTGATAGAAGAACCAGCTGAATACAGACTGCCTTCTATGCTAAATGACAGGAAAGAATTCAGGTCAAATTTGCATTATGAGTGTAGGTACATTTCTCTAATGGCTATGTATTTGCTGCATTCAGTGAGGAAGTGCAGCTCATCCGCCACAACTCCTCCACATCTGTCCTCTCTGGGCTGTCAGCTCTGTATGTGTCAACCGTCTCGACAGACAGACCTTGCTTGATGAGACCATACTTTAACAGAAGCTTTCATTTTTAGAAATCTTTACTGTTAATCAAGTATAAAGGCAATTTATGATCAGTTTTATTTCTTTAGAAGTACATTATTTTGTTTAATCATTATTTTATTGCCTGTTTGTTCTGCCAGTCATGAATGTATTCTTCCTGTGATGGTTTTTCTGTTGGCTTTCATTAGGTCTGTCTGAACTGGATGGGTGAGATGGGTGTAACTCATTTTTCTCTGCTAAGTATCTTAAAGGTCACTCTCTGAATGTCCCGCTTCGGAAATAAAGCCACCATGGTGGTCATTTTCTGTGGGTGTGTCTGACAGATGAAACCAGAAAATAGCTGCTCTCTCTTATTCTCACACACCATCTATTTGACTAGTCAGGCTTCAGTAGACAGACAAGGGAAAAACAATAACCAAACACATATGGGAATGTATTAGATCCAAGGATGCCTTAGTTCTGTCTCAACGTACTCATTCCACAATATAATAGAATGAATCTGTAGAAAGTATATAGTCGGTAATTCTTATCTCACTTTCCAGCAGACGGAGAGAGAGAGAGAGAGAGAGAGAGAGAGAGAGAGAGAGAGAGAGAGAGAGAGAGAGAGAGAGAGAGAGAGAGAGAGAGAGAGAGAGAGAGAGAGAGAGAGAGAGAGAGATGTGACGCTTTGTTGTTCTTCTATGGAACATCTTCCCAGCTAATAAGATCAGGCCTTGTTAAGACTGTGTGGGCATTCAGCAGAGGTCAGAACTAATTGAACAAGCTCTTTGTTTAACTAATTAAAACTTTTTAATGGTTTTGTGTGCTGTTTTGATCTTTCCATATGAGGAGAGCACTGGCCTCCAATGCCAGGGACGGGTGCCTCCAAGGAAACAAAAATCCAGACCCAAATGCAGGGATAGAAGCCAAAAAGATTTTTTTTTTTATTAATAAAACAAAATCAACAGTCACAGAAGGACACCGGGGAAAACTGAGCAACTAAAATACAAAACAAGCGAAAACCAATACAAAAGAAAACCAAAAACATATGACAGAGAACACCAGGTAACAAACAACAAGGACTCGGCAAAAGCACACACAGAAAACAAGCCCCTGCCAGAACACCCCTAGTTATTATGTCATCCCATCTCAATAAACAAGGACGTAGAGTTATTTTAAACAATATGTTTAAAATTATTGATGAAAATACTATGCAAAAACTAAAATAAAATGATTTGCCCTCAGTTTTATATATATATATTTTAAGATATCAAACATACTGTACACCATTTCAAATGTACATTACATTAATATTAAACTTGTAGTATATTTGATTAAAATTGAGACATAATTATCTTGGCAGATTTTAGTGCAGTTTGTGACATTGATAAGATTTCCTCTGACACTCAAGATTAGACAGGAGGTTACCGAGATCTTGTGTCCCAGAAGACAAACCTGAGAGGCAAGAGAATTTAGCAGAAGTATGACTTTCTTTTCCGTTGCAATTCATTTCTGTCTAGGGATAAAAACTACAGGAGATAATAAGGAGATACAAAAGGCATGAATATTATGTAGGAATAATTCTATGACTTCAATTAATTCACAATGTCATATCTATTATACAGTAATCAACTGCTTTAACAGGAACACTGGTATACCTGCTCATCCACATAATTATCCAATCAACCAGTTATGCACAATGCATATAATCATGTACTATATGCATACAGTTCAAGAGCATACAGGGCAAGAGTTTTGACTGTGATATGGTATTGCTGCCAGAAGAGCTGGTTTGAGTATTTAGTGGAAAAAGAAGACCACAGAGGAATCCAGTTATTCTGAGCAATGTATAAGTGACCGAGTAGCAAGTGTCTAGTTACATCTAAGATCTGAATACTGATGAGGACATTTCTGATATAATTTCTTCACTATGCATTCTCTTTTCAACAGAAAACAAGTTGCAGAAATAAAATTCCTGCACAGGATTGATGGGTTTAGTCTTCAGGATAGGGGGAGGAGTTTGGCAACCCCAGAGAGCCTCTTAGTTGAGAATCTGCTCCTCCTAATTGAGATCAGCCACTTGATGTGTTTCAGGCACGTTACAAGATTGTTTTTTTACTAGAGCTGTATCAGGCATATCCCACAGGATGGACACCACAGGGCTAGACCAAGCACCCACTGCAGAGATGATATATCTGTGGATCCCTCTCTATGGAAGAACTGGGAATTATGGGCAGGGATAGAGAGGTCTGGGTTGACCTACACAGCTCATTGGAAAAGTAGCTATAATTTTGTATTTTCTTCACATATCCCAGCTTTGGAGGTTGGGGTCAGAGCACAGGGTCAGGCAGGATACAGCCCCTCTGGAGCAGAGAGGATTTAGGGCCTTGCTCAAGTGACAGCTTGGCAGTGATGGGGCTTGAACCCCAACCTTCTGATCAACAACCCAGAGCTTTAACAGCTTGAGCCACCAATGTTCAAAGCAGAAAGAAATTGAATGAAAAACAACAAATGATTTATTCAACTCAATTAAATGATTAGATAATAGTATATAATGTATATACATTAACAATAATATAATTATATAGCTATTAAATGTAATATATTATAGTGTTACATTCACAATCTCTGAATATGGTGGGAAAATATGTCTTTCATGCAGTATTTGTGGATGGACGGTCTTGAATGTTATGCAAATGATGTAAGCTGACCTTATTCCATATACGGTAACAACATCTGACATCCAGGGCACTGAGAAATAGCAAGAGGACGGCTGTAGTGTATGGACCAGTGATCACATGGTGATAAATGACCCCATACAGACTAATGGCAGCATTCCTTCTCTTTGGGCAGGAACAATCAATTTTGTCCTGTGCTCTTTGTCTTATGATCTTGCTTCCTCTGTCATGATTTTTTTTTTTCACATTAAAGCCAGCCTCACTGATGAACACATTTTCAACTGGGTCAGTGCCATTGAAATGTGTTACCATGTAGAAATAGTAAACAATGAAACATTAAAAAAATGGAACGATACTCACATGTACTACACACGGCACATGACGTTTATGCCTTCAGAATTTCTCACAAATAGGATTCTTTATATCTGTTCCTTGATTTATGCTTATGCTATGGAATATACCCTCTTTATTGTCCTCTATAGTCCTCAGAGTTTTATGCTTGCTTGTCAACATCATGTTTTGGACATCTAATGAAATTTCTATTCCCATTAGATGGTCTTCTCTCCAATCCTATAGAAAAACTCTTGATTTTTTTTATTTCAGAAAAAAGAAAAGACATTTTAAGCAATGCCAGATGGCCTACATGTTCTCAGTTCAAACATTTCTAATGATTACGGCTACTATTGACGTACACTGTTGAAATACACTGCTAATGTTGATTATTTGTTGCTTGATTCAATTTCCAGTTTCCCTCAAGATCCTCCCATTGCTGATAACATTATAATAATTATTAATAGATTTGTATATTCATTTTTCTTCACTTTATCATGAACAGGGATGGGTTGGATTCAGAATCTTTTCCCTGAACAATTAGAAATGAATGCAGCCTGAATAGGACAACAGTCAATCACAGGGCACCATCTAAGCACTCATTTACAACATACTGACATGTTTAGAATGGCTAATCTTCCTCCTGGTATGATTTTTATGAGGTAATTGGAAACCAGAAAACCCTGCAGGCACAGGGGTTATAAACAAAACTCTACATAGAGAGTAACCAGAGCTCAGGAGCTCTCTGGGAGCTGAGATGCAGCAACAATAACCACTGCACCACCATATCACAAAAAAAATACTTACATCCTTTACCAATTCCTGTCTGTATTTGTAGTGTTGTTACTTTACATTACAATTCTCTTTAACAAAAAAACTGATTAGATAATTTTGGTGAGTTGTTTTTGCAGAAGTGACATTTATTTTTGTTCCAATTACTGATTCAGCGTTCAACCAAAGAAAGTATTTGAGTTCACATTCAGAACTGGCTGAGTGTATTCACAGTTACGGAAGAGGTTTTCAAAAGCAGCTCTCTGTTATTGCAAAACGCTTATTTTTGCAGTAAGAATGTGTGTGTTTTTTTGTATTGTGAGTAAAAGTCAGGATTCTGGGATTTTAGCATAAGGAATTGATTACTTGGGGTATTCATTCAGTTACATATAGTGTGTATACAAATGGGAATAGCTGTAAACACTCTCACAGCTCAGTGCCCCAGTAGACATGCTCTCAGATAATTGGAGTAGGAGAAACTGAGACAAAGAGAGGTGATGCTCTGTTGTGCTTTTGTGGAACGTCTCCTCAGCTAATACCATCAGGCCTTATTGGGAGTGTGAGCATTCGGCATAGGTCAGAACTAATTTAACTGGCTCTTTGTTCAACAAATTAACGCTTGCATGGATTTCATGGTGTGCTGTTTTGACCTCTTCATTTGAGAACAGCAATCATATACCAACACAACAGACAAGAAGAGAAAGATATGGTGAACAGGAAACAATAACTATATGACCAAAGGTATGTGGACAACTTATACATTTTTTTAAAAAAAATAACTCTCATTTCAAATTTAGCTTTTTCTTTGCTCTTATAATATACTCCACTCTTCTGAGAAGGAACCATTAGTGAGGTTGGGTGCTGATGTCGGGCGAGGAGGCCTGGGGTGCAATCGGCATCACTGTTCAGGTGAAGTCAGAGTTCTGTGCAGGGCAATCGAGATCTTTCATTTCAGCCTTATCAAATCATCTCTTCATTTACTTGCAAAAATGCAAAGGGGCATTTTTATGCTAGAACTCGTTCAAGCTATACAGTTCCATTAAAGGTAAATTGTAATGCTACACTATACAAATGTTTCCTTGTATACTGATGTGCGTATCCAACATTGTGGCAACAGTTTGGGGAAGAACCACATATAGTGTCTTGTATCCCTGAAGGAAATGAACTCACACTGAGACAAAGACTCAATTAATTAATTTCTATGTATATCCTTCTGTTTATTATTCTCATTCTAAAAATTGTGCAGATCGAATTATGCATCAAAGTCTTGTTGAATTCCAATTTATTTATTTATTTATTTATTTATTTATTTGTTTGTTTGTTTGTTTGTTTGTTTGTTTGTTTGTTTATTGAGGTTGCTCTGGTTCTTGGACTTCGATTAGGATTGTTGTTACGAATGGCTCTATCAGCCGGCACAAATAACAATAGGTATTTTCTCAAAGCAACTTTTAAAATGTAATTTATTACTAATGAGCTAGCCAGAGGCAGTGGTGGCAAGTAAAGACTTCCTAAGACAAAATGAGAAAAAAAAAACCTTGAAAGGAACCAGACTTCAAAGAGAACTCATCCTCATCTGGGTGACACCAGAGAGTGTATTTCCTTTCTATTTTATATAATATGGGCAAGGGTCATTCTGGAACAGACCACTCCCATAAAGATAGATATATTTCATCATAGGATAAAAATGATTCAGATTCATTTGATTGATTTACTGATTTGAAGTGACCCTTTCCTTACAGATAAAGTATTTCAGGACAATAAATGTTATTATTTAGACAAACTACAGTCCAAAATGTCTAGAGATTCCTGTCTCGTTTTTCATTTTGTAATAACACACAGATCACGGTGTGTTTTGGCAGTGCTTAAACACACATTTCAAATGCATATAAATAAAACTAAAGCATGGATTGAGGTCAAAGCTCCAGAGACAAGCAGTCAAACTTGAACATCCATTTTTGTTGCTGTCATTATAACACAATCCTTTGAAGTATCACTACTGCCTTTTTTCTGGTCATTCAGCCTCCAAGTAACCACATGAAATATACATGGGATAATACTGAGATGAACCAGCTCAGTGAAATTCATTTGTATTTATGCTGGGTGTATAATGAATATTTGGGATCCTGGCCCAGGCTTTGGGCTTTTATAGTAGACAGAACTCTTTTGCCAGGACTACATGTTAATTGAATTTGGATAGAAGAAACAACAGATGAAAGCTTGTCTGTGTTGTTTCCTTCATCCCAGAGTGTGTGTGCACGTGTATGTGTGCCTGTGCTTGTGTGTGTGTGTGTGTGTGTGTGTGTGTGTGTGTGTGTGTGTGTGTGTGTGTGTGTGTGTGTGTGTGTGATAAAGATGCTACTAACACTTTAACCACCTAACAAAACTTTCCCCCACATTATACACCTCATCTCATACTCTTCATTTAGGACTTTATAGAATCTTTTTTTAATTCTGAGAAATAGTTTCTGAGATTGGTTCTGGAGGATCTGTGCATCGATCTATGTTGTGTTTTGCTGTTTATTATTTCTGGTTTACCCCTTTCATACCTTTGATTGAAATCCTCGGAGGCAAGTCTGTCCACTTAATTGCCATTTTGGCAATGCCCCCAGGCAATTATATCTAATTATAGAAGACCACACTCCTATCTGCCTGATATGGCATGACATGTAAGCCTCTAGCCTTATAAATAATTTAAGGGCTTTAGCTGAATTTTCACAAAAATGGACAGTGTATTTAATCTCAGTTTTAAGTTAAAATGGGATGGTTTCCTTCTAATAGAGAATAATCTAATATAAAAGAAAGTCATCACCTTTTGCCCAGGCCCTTGAACTCATGCAGATGACTTAAGGTAGGTAAACGTTCCCAGCTATGTCATGTATGTAACCGTGCTGTTGCTGTCAACCAGAGTGCACTAGGTGTTCTAGCAGTCGTCTGCTAAGTTTGACTTGGCCAGGCACCTGCAGCATTCCTACATTTTCCTAAATTCTTTATTAAAGATGAGAATGCTACTCTACTAGAACTCACAGTGCAATGTCACTTCCACATTGTAAACTTGTCAATATTGTGTTGTTATGCCAAGATACATGAGCTACAGTTTTACGGTGTGTGCCCCGTCTGAAACAGCATGGTTGGTCTGATACACGGTGGCCACCGAGAAATATGTCTTTTGTAACATTAACATTAGCATCAGTTACATCGATAATTGTTCAGCCAGAATAAAGCTTTAGCAACAGCACTTTATTGTATATCTATCACAATAGAAACGATGGATATAGAAAAAAAAACAGCTTCAGATTCAGCCAATTGTGCACCAGCATTTCCTGACCTGGAATCTCTGTCTCTGCCTGTGAACCACTTTGGTTAGTGAATTGGTATGGAAAGAATGAATTTATAGACATTGCATAGATACAGGTACAAACACAACATTTGTTGTCTCCCGATTATGCTAATAATTATGACTATTGATCCCATCATCAAGAAGTGCAATGAGCCAAGTGACAAGCACAACTAAATAGAAAACACATGGCAGATCAGGCTTGTGGACAAGACACCTTAGCTTGGCTTGGATCCCAACCTGTAATCTCACTGTTGCTTCTCTTGTCAGCGCTACTAGCTTTATCTGTCTGCCAGTGAGATAGTCTTGGGGAGTTGGTGATTTGCCAAGGAACATCATTATAAAGAGCACAGGCCCGCTGCATCTGGACAAACCAGCATCTGCAGCATCTCAGATTCAGCATCGGTACAGTAGTTGATCTAAAACACCACTCTTTTTACTGCATGTGCCTCGATTTGAAAAGATCCGGCACATGCATCCAACCTGTGGAAACGTTGGGTACGGATTTACATAAAAGATGGATGAAGATAATAGTGTAGTGGCAATAGTGTACATGTGTTTTTAACCTCTATATCTGTACTAAAATCTGTATCAATTCATCCAATCTTCTGAACATTCAGAATTTCTGAGAGTGAAGAACTGTCGTAACTCAATTAATGAACCTGGCAGCAAATTACTCTCTCTCTCTCTCTCTCTCTCTCTCTCTCTCTCTCTCTCTCTCTCTCTCTCTCTCTCTCTCTCTCTCTCTCTCTCTCTCAGGTGACTGCAGGGTTCTCCATCCAACATAAGCCTACGATTATGGGAGATACTACAGTTAATGCAGAATATTTAGTATGTTTTACAGACTCAGATTTTTCTGCAGGTGCTTAGAGATTCATCATTCATCAAAATTTGTATAGTGCATATCTGAAAGCTCCAATAATATAATTCAGAACTTGGCAGACTCTTTCTCCAGGCTGTGTAAAATATAGGGAATTAATAAGAGGGCATTTGTCAACACAGATAAATTGAGTGAATAAAGACTGAAGTCTCTTAAAAGAGAACTGACGGTAGCATGACAAGTATAACAAAAAATTGGGGGAAAAATAACAGAGGCAAGGAATATGATATATGCACATAAGATATTGACACTTCAAACATTACAGCAGCGAGATCATTTTGCTGAATTATGGGACAGAGCCAAGTCTTTGTGAAAGCTGCCAAAGGAAATCCCATTCAGGTTAATTTAACACTTTTTGTCTTTCAGTAGGCACAGATCGAGCAAACAGAGAATAAACTTAGGGAGCTGGTGCGAACAAAGAAGACATGCAATGTTTCTGGGCTCGGTCAGCAATCCCTGAACACACAAACTGCATCAGCAGCTGCAGTCTTCAATGTTAATGAGATGGTGGGGTGAAAAAAAAGCTCTTTGTTGTTTTCCCCATTACGTAGATTCTGGCAACCCTTTCAAAGATTTTCCAATTTCACCTTAACTGTAAAATGAGCGTTTTACCGGCACAGGGCAGTGTTTGTCTTTGATTTTTTGCCAATGAAATTACATAGGCTTGTTGCCTGGTGTGTGTGTGTGTCTGTGTGTGTGTGGGCAGTTTAGTGCCACCTGGTTCACACAATCCTCTTCTAAATGCCATCTTTAATAACATATACCATCAAAATCTTTCTATCTAAGCTTCTGTTAGAAAAGCCTTCATATTATCAAATGTGTGTTCAAAGTGTTGTGCCCCTGCATATCTCCACGAGTGCTCTGAACGCAACTCTCTCCCTCTCTGTGAAGCCAGAGTCGAGCTCAGCCAGAGCTGTCACTGCTTTATTGACGTCTCCGGTTCCAGCTGAGAGAACAGGGCAATGCTCTCGCACTTTTTCTTCTGTGCTCATTTCTGTTAGTCAGCAACACCAAGGCCACTCAGCAGAAAAAAAGGAAAAAAAAAACCTTTAAAGATCTCAGTAAATTAATGAAAAGAAAGGCAGAATAGCAAAGGAAGAGAATGAAATCTAATGTAACTGAATTGATAAGATGGATGAAGGAACAACTTTAGTAAATGTATCCAGACGCTTCAAGAGTCCAGTGTGTTTGATCTCGACCTTGTTATAAGGGGCTTTTTTTTTTTTTCACTTCTTGAGTGTCATGGGTATGTGCCAAAGGTGGAGGAGATGTTAAATATGCTCTGTTATAGTTTTGATCTGTAATCTCTGTCATCTGAACCTCTGACTGTGCATAGGGTTAGTTTACTGCATGATATGGAACTTTCAGGGATGTTTGGCCTTTACATACAGTATAAGAGACAAGAAGTCTCTTACAATTCTCCAATTCATCAGCGCTTTTTTTTTTTTTTACATTTTCTCTTTTCTTCTATAGCAACTTTTCATAGTGTATGGTGTATGTGTCTTTCTCTCTGGGTCCTGTACATAGGAATGTGACTGTTACTTGGCTCTTTGCTATATTATTACTGGACCTGCACCTCACAGTCATTCGTAATGGATGTGAGTCAGGGATTAACTGAAGGCGGCCCCAGCTGAAGCTGCTGCCTCCGCAGAAAAAGAACCCCCTTCTTTTCCTTCCCCCTCAGTCTTCCTCAGTTAATTACTGTAATGGCTTAGCCATCCTTGGGCTGGGCTTGTGTATGTATGTATATATATATATATATATATATGTTACACACACACACACACACACACACACACACACACACACACACACACACACACACACACACACACACACACACATATATATATATATATCATCAATCATATATATATATATATATATATGTGTGTGTGTGTGTGTGTGTGTGTGTGTGTGTGTGTGTGTGTGTGTGTGTGTGTGTAAGAAAGAAAGAAAGAAAGAAAGAAAGAAAGAAAGAAAGAAAGAGCGGTATGAGGTCGGAGTTCGGCCAAATATCTATTCACCCAAGAGAGATAGTGAAAGAGAGATGAGGAAGTGGAGGAAGTATGACAATTGATATAGATTAGATTGTCATATTTCTCTTCAAACA
This sequence comes from Tachysurus fulvidraco, assembly GCF_022655615.1. Taxonomy (NCBI): domain Eukaryota; kingdom Metazoa; phylum Chordata; class Actinopteri; order Siluriformes; family Bagridae; genus Tachysurus; species Tachysurus fulvidraco. The sequence continues at coordinate 34,781,399 of NC_062518.1, forward strand.
GCAGCCAAAAAAACAGCAAAAGTGCCATAAACTCTTACTGTACCCTATTTTTCTCCTTAAATTATCTATATCTGCAGAGTAAAATGTGGTGAAATTGAGTATTTTTCACAAGGAGCAGTTTATCATGGTCCTATGATGAAAGGAGGTGGAGTGAGCAGTTTTTGTCCTACGGTTCTAACAGAACGTTCTCTTATTTCACGTTTCCGATTATTTTTGTTACCTGTGATTAACAATTAGTGTCTATTTATAATATGATGTTTAACCTCTACGATCCTAAACTCCGGGTTAATATTCTTATTTGAATAATTGTGGTGTCAGTAACAGTGATCGGATAAATACAATGCTTGACTGTTGTAAATAATGGTATGTCTTACACTTTCACATTAATGAGAACAATGTGACTACGTAGATCCTCCTTGGCTGTTTTAAGCCTCCTGGGATGCAAAAATGCAAGACAGCAAAGAAATAAGACAAAAGAACGAAAACACAGAGAAGCAATCATTGCACAGTAGCATCATTGTTTATGCTCTAGATGTCTGTTGCTCAAGCATCTAGCCGTAAACATCCTCACACAACATAATTTTACTCTGAACACGTGTGGTGCCGCAATGAAACATTCCTCTACACAGGGTTAATTGTGGGTATAAATAAACAATAAACCCCGAGTTAAGCACAACGTGAAAAGCCCTATAGTGTCAGCCCATGTATTAATATTATTAAGAACTGTTTGTACATATGCATTTAAAGTAGTTAAGTAATTCTATGTTTAACTCCTCACATCAGCATCCAAAGGGAAATTTATAACTAACTTTAAATAACTTTATTAGATGTTAAGCAAAGAAAGCAAACTTTCTACGTTTCTGAGTTTTAAGTCATCTTTATAGTCTTTATATAATCTTTAAGTCATATTTGTAGTATTTTTTATTTTATTTTATCCTGGTTAGGGCCAGAGATAAAGCCGGGTTAAGGATCGTTTCACACTGCAAATTTATAAGCGGGGTTATCACTGATTTTTACTCAGGGTTATGAAACACTTAGCAATGGTGTTAATTCTGCATGGCAGTGCCAAGCATGTACGTCGTGATCCAGTGTGGTGTATGAAATTTATGGTTCAGTAGCTCAGTAGTGTCAGGAAGCAAAACACTGATCATTATGAAATTGTGTGTCGTTGTGAAGGGGAAATACAAGGCAATGAAAAATTTGTGGAAGTTGGATACCAAAGAACACCAATAAACCACGTGACTAATGTGGCAAAAGGGCAAAAACTATTAGACAAAAAGAAAGATAACAATACCTGCTCATGAACAGAATAGCAGACCAATTATCCTCACTGATGAGAAATTAAAGACACAACATTATTTAAAGTGGCTGTGTCCTGTGTTTATGGCTGTTGACACTACAAATATGCAAATAAGAAGGCTAATGAATATACTAGGTGTAATGTCAGATTATTAATACACAGGGTTAATTTTTACCCCCTGGTAAAGAATGATAAGTTTGAAATGTTAAATAGGATAACCCAGGATTCTGTTTGCCTGAATTTTAGGGTAGATCTAAGGCTCATTATTTCAAGTGTGAAAAATTAAATTGTCAAACGTTTTCCACTAGAAGAAGGCCTTCCACTAGATATTGGATTGTAATTGTTGGAATTGTCCATTTAACCACAAGACACTGACAGCGTGCTGAAATGTCTGGCACATACTGTACTTGCCATTCCAAATCATCCTGATGTTCAGTGAGTGGAAGTCAGAACTCAAATTCTTAGCAAGCCAAGTTTTTATAGAGCTTTGTGCATGGGGCATTGCCATATTAGAACAGGATTGGTCCAGTGAAGTTACGAAAGTGGGGCTTCAGGGGCTTAATCATGGCCCCTGGACTTTTAAAAACTGAAAACCTTTTACACCACAAATAAAGTACAAGACTTACTAGTACAAGAAACGCGCCTGCCTGTTATGTCTTATTTTACAGGTTCATTCTGCTATACACAGTTTTAAAACGTACGTATGTAGCTGTTCAACAGAACAGTACCTATTGCATTCATTCATTCATTCGTTGGAAAACTTGGTGAGGTAATAATAATGCAACTGTTCTGCCAAATTTAACAGTTTAAATATCATTGTCAACTTTTGTCATTTAGATTTATCAATTTTACGTGATTCATAGGGGCTCAAGGGTCTAAGCCTCTCATCCCTTCCAACCCTTGCAACACCCCTGGTTTGGTCCTTTTAATTCCAATAAATAGAAATCTTAAATTTACAGCATACAAAGAAATTCTTGTCAACTTTGTGACAGCAGTTTGAAAAAGGCCCACGTATGAGTGTGATAATCAGATGTCCACATACATTTGGCTATATAGTCAGAATCCTAAGAACCAGGGACACTTAAACTGTAACGCTTGAGCAGCATTTGTGTTCCTCGTGTAATTGATGTTCATGTAATCCTATTATAATTCAAACTTTTAGTTCCTACATATAGATAAATACACCCCCACTTGGGCTTTCACTCTATAGAAGCATTCATGAGAACAGAAACAATGATGAGAATGTTTTCCACCCAATCATATCAAAAAACACAACAATTTTTTGCAATCATTGCTTTTAAGTCATTAACAGGACTGTTACATTATAAACCAGATCGCATGAAGTGAAATTGCTTTCAATATGTCCATATGGTTCGATAGGTTCTAATGAGAACCGTCACTGTTTTTTTCCCAGACAGTCCGGTCTGTTTGCCGGGATTGCAGTGTGCTCTCTCAGCCATTCTAAAGTGATTACATTGCTGAGTGATTATATTGCCCTCCTGCTTTCTGTGCCCTTTTTTTAATGATATCATCAAATCTTCTACAGTCATCTGGCTATAGAAATCCCACATTTACTGGATGACTATGTATGTGAAAAGATAATGACTATCATGATATACATTTAGATGAGTATGATGTAGGAAAGACTTTTATGTAGCACCACAACAGTATGTTTAATATAATAAATGAATGAAAAATATCTAGAAGGTGATTTTTGATTTCTTCTTCTTCTTCTTCTTCTTCTTCTTCTTCTTATTATTATTATTATTATTATTATTATTATTATTATTTTGTTGAAGCATTATAAACATATTCATAGCATAGATGTAAAAACAGTAATGCAACAGCTGTGCAGAGAGAACGAATGATAACGAAAAAAATAGAGGAGTAAACGAGAGGGTAGCAGAGTGCATGGCTGTGCAAGGCTGTGGCTCATTACTGAGCTGGCCCTGGATTCCCAGAGCAAATCTCATTTATTAACTCAGTGGAGCTTGCCTGAAACACACACACACACACACACACACACACACACACACACACACACACACACACACACACACACACACACACACAAATATATATATATATATATATATATATATATATATATATATATATATATATATATATATATATATATATATATATATATATATATATATATATGCATGTCCACATAGACAGACAGATACATTAGAATTAATTTCAATGAATAAAACATGGCACTTAAGCATATTCTATACAAGGTGTGTATAGCAGTAGATAAAAAAATAATGTGTCAAAAGATAAATAAACAAAAAGCCAACTGTGTGTGTGTGTGTGTGTGTGTGTGTGTGTGTGTGTGTGTGTGTGTGTGTGTGTGTGTGTGTGTGTGTGTGTGTGTGTGTTACCAGAATAAGTACATAAGATTCAACCCTCTTCACTTTTCTCCCTCTGCTCACTAGTGACTCATGCCCAGATCTCAATAAGAAACCCCAAATGGGATGAAGTGAATTGAACTGCTTCCCCAACTAATGATAGTCTGCTGTGAGAACTAGATCACAATGATTGTCTCCCTGCCGTCAATCACATGTCCAGGCACCATAAACCCAAACCTACTTATTTCTACAGCAGTTTTTTTTAGCTTTGACCTGATACTGGGTTTTGTTGTATGCTATATTCATGATCCAGATTTGTAAAATTATCTCTATGGGTGTGGCCACACAAGTCTGACATTAAAAACCACGTCTCTGAGACGTCTGTCATTCTTTAGCAAGTTGTAATTGTGTATTGTATGTTGATTTAGATCATCATTCTGGCATTGTAAGTAATTTCATAAAATCCCTTGAGTATTATGAAGTACAGAGCAACTTTAAAGCCACTACAGTCATTCATTTAGACATGACATAATAAAATTAGGTTTAAAACATTCAACCTTATAAAAGAATATTACTTAAAACGCAGTGTTTGTGTGATCCAGTCAGACTATTAGCAGCACATACTTAACAAACAGAAGATGCAATAAGGTGTATAAATGTTTGGTGTGTCAGAGGCCACTTCCCCAGAGTCAAGGACCTGTCTAATGCAATATATATGCAGTCGAATCCTGCCTTCTCCAATACTGAATATAAACTCCCAAATACCACTGAGATTTCTGTAGCCATGACTGAAGTGCAGCAGAGAGCGTGTATGCCCATGCACTGGTGTATTTTGTAAATATTTGACATATTCGGCTCATGGTAACCTTCTGTTCTAGCACACACCGGCCATCAACGCCATCATGAACCGGGAAGACAAAGTATTCTAATGCACCAGAACTTAAAGAGCTTCTGCTTACAATGTAGCATTACTGTTTTTTATGAGTCAAATCCATACTGACTCATGGAAAGAATAAAATAAGACCCCAGAAAATAAATTACATATTTCAAGGGAGGGAGTGTTTATTACACTTTATATCATATA
>NC_062518.1:34788639-34816139 GCF_022655615.1 Tachysurus fulvidraco
ATCTTCCTGCATCCCTGACACTCAGTCAGTCCTAAGTAAATGTTAGCTCAGCCAGACCGGTTTCAACCAGATTTTCTGGGTTAATTCCGTCGAATGGGATTAGACCAGAGAAAAGAGAAAAAGCAAATAGCAAAGAAAAAAATTCTAAACTTTCTAAAAAATTCAGTGAGTCAGAAACCCTGGTGGAGTTTGTCTTTTTTTTTTTTAATGTAAAATATGATTCATGATATTTAATTGCAATAAATGAAAAGTTTTAAATATCTCTGGCTTTAAACTCAACTCCAGAACAGTGTTCTTTTCCTTTTTTCGCAACTCTCCAGGCATATACGGTTTTAACAGACATCTGTTAATAATGGGGTTAATTGTGAATGAGTTTGGTCTCATTGCTATTTGACTTAGTCTCATAGGAAAAAGAAGCCTTTAAAATGACCCAAAATCATTTTTCCAAATGATGAGGCTTTGGAGCTACAATTAGAGGATACCTACAGAAGTCACAGACAAGACTCAGCCTCCTAATCATTTCTCAATTTTCTTATGGTTTATTTACTTCGTAATCGTTATCGCAGATATTTCTTCACATTTTTTTTCAAAATATGTTTAAACTTCCCAGAACAGAGTCCTACACTCAACACATTCTGGTTGCTTGCCACTTGTATAGTTACCGTGGTGACAATGACTGAGACTGGATTCATGATGTTTCTGCAGAGCTGGCAGACACCACAAGATTCGCAATGAGACAACCAATCGGTGATGTGAACGAAGCAACAATAGGACAATGAACATTTCAAAAAAGTTTATCGTAAATATTGTCGTCATGTTTGTGTGTGTGTTTGTTGTGTAAGAAAAAATTTGTGTGTGTATGTGTGTGTGTCTTAAACGTGGCCTTTATTAATAATGAAGAGCTTCGGAAAGGTTGCAGTCAACAGGAAATGAGTTCTGCACTCAGTGGGATTTCTTTCTGTGACATTTAGTGATCGCAGTTCCTTCATGCATTTCTTGACCACCCACCAACCTGACGAGTGGTGCTAATGATGCACCCCGTCGCCATAAGCGTGTAGTGGGAACAATGTACACATCACTCTGTGATGGTGTGCGTTAAAGTTTATGTATAAACCCTTTGTGTGTTTTTGCATATGGCACACTGATATAGAGTGTTTAAAAATGCAGGGTGTCAGCATGAGGACGTTTAATACTTCATTAACCTTCCTCTTCAGGATATCAGTATCCTCTTCCTCCCCATGCTCCAAAGTGGTACTTCCCAATATCTGGTGAATGTCATTTCCTCTGTCACCTGGGGGTCTCATTAATGTCAAAAGACTGGAGCAGTGTAAATAGATCTTCTAATAGACCACACTTTTGGAGACTGGTAAGTGCTGATATGGGACTTTAAAATATACTGGGAATATATTTAAATAATGGTTCAAATAAAGTGTTCAGTTTAAGGAAGAGAAGAAATATTTTCTAGAATAGCTGAACAACTAAGATAAATGAGTTGTGATGAAGATTTAATGATAAATACTGAGAAATGATTGTCCAGTGCTCTTCAGCAGATGAACTGTGGTTTCATTCATTTCTTCATTCATTACTGGACTTTCAGTTCACTGAATTCTCTTACAAATTGCTTGGGCCTACTGAAGAAGAATGATTGTTCTTTTATGGTTGAAAGGATTCTTTAACTTTTAAAGGTCTAAAGGTCTGTCGTTGTTTTCTTCGAAAATACCATGTCAATCTGAAATGAATTCAAAATATACACATTTAAGGAATTCAGTATAAAAATATGAATCATAACCACATATTTTTTGTAATGTTTGTATACAAATACATGTAAATTAGCATAGCACATTGCTAGTGTTTATGGTGGTGCTCTACGAGTGTTCCTGGCAGATCGTGGCCTAATGGTTAGAGAGTCTGACTCCTAACCCTAAGATTGGGGGTTCGAGTCTCGGGCCAGCCACGACTGAGGTGCCCTTGAGCAAGGCACCAAACCCCCCAACTGCTCCCTGGGCGCTGCAACATAAAAAAAATGGTGCCCCCTCCGGGTGTGTGTTCACGGCTGTGTGTGTGCACTTTGGATGTGTTAAATACAGAGAATAAATTCTGAGTATGGGTCACCATACTTAGCCTTATGTCATGTCACTTTAATGCTCGCTGTAAAGCATTGCATTAAACCAACTTACTAACAAGATTAACGCTTTCATACATTCACAAGGAAGCTCTTCGCATTATGTCCTTCAATGCAGTACTTTACTCAAGTCATCAATCCATTGAACAAAGAAAAATAGCTGAATGCTTCTCTAATCCATACACACCACAGGATATGAAACAATGACTTCTGCTCTCTACTGAACGCACATATGTGAAGCGAGACGTTCAGTTCATGTTAGCCTGAAAGTAAATATATTGATTCGTACTCTGATGTCGGATTATAAGATCACCTTTTTTCCCGACTGAAATACCGATCTGAGAAGTTAAAATTGTTCATGGTTTGAGTTTGTTATGGGATTTTACTGACTCCATGTGGTAGTGAAGATGTATTACATTGAATGGCAAATAAACTGAACTGAGCTCTTTTATGTACTTGCAGGTGAGACAGTAAGCTAATTGAGATTATATAACAATGACCAAAATGATTCCAAATGTGTGTAAATTCTTTAAAACAGTTCATGCATTCATTCATTCTCTACCGCTTATCCGAACTTCTCGGGCCACAGGGAGCCTGTGCCTATCTCAAGCGTCATTGGGCATCAAGGCAGGATACACCCTGGACGGAGTGCCAACCCAAATAAATGTGACCACACATTAGCAGAAAGAGACAATTTGACTGACTTGGCAGATTTTTCAATAGGTCAGTTCCCCATGTTCTGAGTTAATATTCCTTCAGTTTACTTCCTACTTCCTATATTACAATTCACTTATATACCTTAAGTTTTTAATACAATCATATTCATTGTTTCATCATGAAGTTCTGTATTCTGAGTTTCTGATTATTAACTGTTTATATTACTAAAATCTACTGTAAAGCTGTAAAGAATTTGATTTCAGTATGAAACTGAACTTCTGAAATGGCTGTTCCATTATATTTCTCCATGTCAGTGGTCAGGATGTTCTGATTGTAGCATTATCTCTGTATACTGCAGTTATGATGTTGGCTTTGTAGACGCCAACATTCTGTTTTCTTACTTTAGTTATTTTTCTTAGCCAACTTTTTATATAAAAAAATGTGGCCTAGGGCTTTCGAGCCACATGCACCAAATTAGGATTGTTGTTGTAGACCCTGGTCTGAAGTGTTATGCTATTACTTTTCTAAGCGATCGGAATTCCGGAATTCCCTGCACGGAAGCTCAAAGTGGCCTTTTTTCCCATTGACTTCCATTATAAACTTTGGAGGTTTATAACTCTGCAAGTTTTTTACTCTGGACGAAGTTTTATTTCTTGGTTCTGACGGAACTTTCGGTTTTCTCGTAGTCAACGATGGAATATCCTCGAAATTCCTAAAATTCCTCTAAGCTGTGTTCTCTGTAGATAATGCTTATAATGCTTGTTTGATTTTGATCTTTATTCTGTCCCTGAATTTTATTGCCTGATCTTTTACCTGATCGTTTGCCTGTTTGTAGATTAGGACCTTGGTTCACAATCTGGATTTGTTTGCCTGCGTGTTGCAAAATAAACTCTCATTGCATTTGTATCTGCTTCTGCCTACCTCTTGTGACACTTTCATAGAGATAAAAATATAAACATATTAGTATAAAAATTAGCAAAAAAAAATGAAACCATGAATTTTATCACTGAGGTGACTGAGTTTTAGATTCTTCTGCACACGGATCCTCAACTCCGTCCCAAAGTCCTGCTTGCTTGTGCATTTTTTTTTTTGTCTTTAAAATATATTTAAAAAAAGCTAAGGATTGTCCAACAGCCTGCACCAGACTTTCCCATGTTGATTAAATACGTTAAATATTAGGCACCTCCTAATAAGTAACTATTTTAGTTTACTTTTGGGTAACATTAGAATTGTAAATTTGTTTTAAATCAATTTAAAATGATTTCGCTAAATGTGCCAGGACTCTTTCATATGGTTCTGTCTGATGACACTTTTAATTAAATCAAGGTGAACAATTACAATGCTTTTACACTGGAATTAATGTAGTTTTCCAAATTATTTCCAAATAAAAATAGAGAAGTTGTTCACCCTGATACTGTGTACTGTTTGTACTTGTGCAACCAGCTGCCATCTGAAGGCATACAATTAGTTAAATGTAGACCATCAGTATGCAATTAAAATGTCATGTGACCGCAATATAAATACACATGTGGCTGGTAGGATCCCAGCACTTGTTAGAGAATATACCTAAACACATTTCATGAAGTTCATAAAAAATATATCCTTAACAATAATAATCCAGCAGAGCCATTAATTCCATTATTTTAAAATGATATCAGAACAGTGTTTCTGCATAGAGGAAGCTGGCCAACAAAAATCAAAAGGTGAAAGTTAACTGTAGCGACAAAAATCAATGTACTTCAACTTATGAAATATATGCTTAAGTTTTTTGTTTGCTTGTTTTTTCTTTCAAATAAAAGAAGAGCACTGCTATTAATAGTAGCTGCCGAGCTTAATGTAATTCAGAAGAAAAAAACAGTAAATAATTTTTTACTTCTTATATAAGTTGCATTTCATCGATGAAAGGCCATATATTTCAAACAGAAGAATTAAAAGTATTTTCTTTTTATGAGAACTTTAAAGTTCTGGCTAGGGACTGTCAAAAACTTTTCAAGTGAATTCTTGTTAAATAAAATGATGAATTCTTGTTTTGTAAAATGATCTTTCCTTTGTGTACACATTGCATTGGAAAGCATAAGGAATATGTTATTGTGTAAGAATTATGATTATGATTATGATTATTGTTCAGGGGCCCAGCATTGGCAGCTTGGGGGACCTGGGATTTGAGCTCACAACCATCTGGTTAGTAGTCCAACACCTTAACCACTAAGGTGTTGGACTTGTAGTTGGGCAGTGTGGGGCAGTGGTGAGGCAGTAGTGAGGCAGTGGTGGGGCAGTGGTTAGACAGTGGTGGGGCAGTGGTGGGCCTGTGGTTAGGCAGTGGTGGGGCAGTGGTTAGGCAGTGGTGGGGCAGTGGTGAACCTGTGGTTGGGCAGTGGTGGGGCAGTGGTTAGGCAGTGGTGGGGCAGTGGTTAGGCAGTGGTGGGCCTGTGGTTCGGCAATGATGGGGCAGTGGTTAGGCACTGGTGGGCCTGTGGTTAGGCAGTGGTGGGGCAGTGGTTAGGGAGTGGTGGGCCTGTGGTTGGGCAGTGGTGGGGCAGTGGTGAGGCAGTGGTGGACCTGTGGTTGGGCAGTGGTGGGGCAGTGGTTAGGCAGTGGTGGGGCAGTGGTGGGCCTGTGGTTAGGCAGTGGTGGGGCAGTAGTGAGGCAATGGTGGGGCAGTGGTGGGACTGTGGCCGGGCAGTGGTGGCTCAAGTGATTAAGTCTCCGGGTTGTTAATTGGAGGATTGGAGTTCAAGCCCCATCAATGCCAAGCTGCTATGTTTGGGCCCTTGAGCAAGGCCTTTAACCCTCTCTGCTCCAGAGGTGCTGTATCATGGCTGGCTCTGAGCCCAACCTCCAAAATTATGATATGCAAAGGAAGGCTTTGACTGTGCTGGGATGTATATGTGACAGAATAAAGGCTTCTATAAAAACCGAGACCCAAAGAACCACAGTGAGCTCAGGATTTAACTGTGTAGCTGTGAGGCAGAAATCAGTGTGTCAATGTGCTGCCCACATGCAGAATAAAAGATTTTTGGCTCCAGTTCTATCTTACACAGATAAGTCAGTTTATCAAATCTGTTAGCAAACATTTCAAGACTAACTCCCTGATGAAAGGCATCTCATTTTCATTCTTTAGGTAGGCAGCAATATTTTTTATCAGGTTAACTCAATCAAAAGCCCAGGGAGAGAGACATACTGTAGGGATTTTATCAGGCAAATGAAGCAATGCTGTGCTGAACTGAAGTCAGAGGGAAGACTATAGATGAAGCAGCTCTTATCTAAGCTATTGTGGAACTTTGTGTAACCCTAGCACTCATAAAGGCTTGTGATGATAACACGTTTACATTTAAAGCTCCGATAAACGATTTGTGTTTATTTACCTTGAATTCATGAGGCATCCTCATAGATCATTCACCAAAACATGTGTTAGCTCTCTGAACTCCTGAGTACAATTTCCTAGACTTAATATATACGTGTAAAAATGTGCAAAATGTGCAAGCATGGTCTATTTATGTGTAAAATAAAGTAAATATTTCATTTAAAACCACGTAATAACAGGAAATGTATGCATTCCAAAGTGAATTCCCATGTTCCAGGTATAAAAGTAATAATTTTCTACTGACAATACACTATAGTTTGTACCTTTTTTTCCCCTACAAAGCTTCAAACTGTATATATAAAAAAACATAAGACAAAAAGTTTATGATACAAAGATTAATATAATACAAAAAATTCAAATTAATGTTAGACTTATATTTAAATGTGTTTGTATTTATCCCCAATGAACAAGCCTGAGGTGACTCTGGTGAGGAAAAACTCCCTTAGATGTAAAAGGAAGAAACCTTGAGAGGAACCAGACACAAAAGGGAACCTCATCCTCATTTGGGTGACACTGGAGGGTGTGATTATAAATATACAGTTGACAGTATTATACAGCTGTGTATTGATGAGGAGGTCTTAGAATGTCAGAATACTTCATGAAGCAGAGTAAAACTGGAGCTTGTACATCTCTAGATCCCTCGGGATCATCACAGGGTTCAGTATTGTTGAGCATAACACTCTTTTCGTTAATGTCCTTATTGTTAAAATTTCTTTGCCTTGTTGCCATGGCAGGAACTAAAGACACATCTAAGTAGACCTGTGTATGAAGAGAGTTACAGTACATACTTCTCTGTGTAGGAGCTGGCATTAGGCATTGTCCAATGTAAGAGCTGATAACAGATCCGGCTGGACAAGTGCCTAATCCATAGTATATCCACCTATTGTGGAATAGCTGGCCTATTCCACAATGTATGGATTTCATTCACGAGACCTAATATGAGCTTAAGATTGCACTGTACCTGCAACTACAGTTTTCTACAGATGTAGAAACATTAAGCAGCCTTTAACTGTTATAGGTTACACAGGTGAGATCACATAATGAATTTGCTATTAGTACTCAGCAAGGAAATGAGAAAACCTCAATAGTTAGTGCTGTTTGTCCTTTGTACATTACTGATGTCCTTTGTACATCTGATGTTGTGCATTAGACATTTACATTTGAAGTACTACATTTGAGTACCGTAGAGTGCAGTACAACTGAAAACATGGTAATAAATTATGTTCATTGTTTAACCAAATTTCTTCATGACATATGGCCTAGATATGCCACCATAACAAACCGTCGTGTAGACTGCAGGGTAAAAAGCGTGACTTTTAGACCTTTGGATAGTTACACATATTAACTTGGGAGACACTGTGAACCTGCTTGTAAACCACACACACACAGATGTTGGGAACATTAACTGTTTAGTTACTGGAGTAAAGTTGTTAAATTGTAAAGTAATCACAGGCAATCTAGTGAGGTATTTGGATCACAATCTTACCGTAACAGCCTTAAACTAGTGGCACTATGGAGCATGATGTGAACACTGCTTCCAAATTTCATCCAAAAATCCAAACTTAAACAGCATTCAATAAATGAATTCATTTGAATCAGAATCAGTTTTATTTTTTAAGTGTGTTCACACAGGCAAGGAATTTGTTGTGGTTACAGAAGCTCTACTAAAAACAAAAGGTAAAAAAATGATGATGTTTGGTGTTTAGATAAATTCTCTGGCAATCTCTTGGGTTTCCGGCAACTGGTACATATACTGTATATCCTTTACTTTAATAGAATAAAGTGTTGAACAGTTCAATAGGGTGAATACAATGGGAGCTTATCTGCTGCTTTTCTTTGATATGAAAAAAAAACCAAGCTTCAGGTTTGTTATAGGTTAATATTATTGTTATTATTTGTTCTGTTTTGAAATGGTTTCCCACATTGGCCTATAGCATGCTACTATTTCCCTCTCACTCTTTTATCGCTCACACCCTCCCTCTTTAAATCCTGCCGCTCTTTGCTCTCTGAGACAAACTGGATATGATTGGCTCATAGGAATGGGGGCATGCTCTTGTTGCCTAATAAGCAGCCTCAGGATGAATAGAAAGAGTTGGCTGAATGTTGTATTCAAACAGGGCAAGTCCTGATGTTCTTGCTCACTGTCTGCTGAAACACCAACATTTTCTCTGACAGTAAAGTGTGTGTATGGGTGTATATGTGTGCTCTGTGCAAATAAAAGCTCCATCAGTGTATCATCTCTATATCAGCTGAGATCAAGATACACCAAAGCTTCATTTTTTGCCTCAATCATCTGTTTGTGACCTGAAAACTGCTCACTGCAAGTAAATACAGGTGAGTGTTTTTCTGGATCTGTTCAGACTGGTAGAGTTGTGCATTCAGGTGAGTGTGTGTTATATGTGAATGTTTACGCCCTCCATGCTTCAGGGAATCATGGTTTATTAACTTTGTTCTGATGTGTTATACTGTGTTTGCAATAGACATGCAGCTGTAGATCAGCTGGACTCCATATTTTCTGTTGACATTGTCCTGTGTTTAAACTTCTTAACTGTTTGGTTTGTTTGGATATTCATTCATTCATTTACATGACATGCCAAGCCTGTGTATGTATGTGAGTTTCTTTTTAAATGTACATGTGCATACCTGAATGTGCATGTACATTTGCCAGAGAAAGACACATGTACTGTTCTTGCTTGTGTGTGTGTGTGTGTGTGTGTGTGTGTGTGTGTGTGTGTGTGTGTGTGTGTGTGTGTGTGTGTAGTGTGCATGTAGATTGCTTCAGGACCTTTGATGTTAGTTTGTTTGTTTGGTATAAAGGCTTAAGGTTTATGCAATATGAACTCATTAATCAGGTTTGGTCTCTCTATTGCTCATTTAGTAGCAAGTACTCATAGTGTGTATAATGTTCTAGTGCGTCTATGACCTGTGAAACTTCATTGAATACGGCTTTTACTATAATTACGGAGTGATTATAGAATGCCGGATATATGCATTTAAACATATTATAATTTACATGCACTTTACAACTATTTATGATTAACATGCTCAGAGAAAACACACCTACGTAAGTAAACATGCACTTAAAAGTAATAAAGCACTGGAATAGTCTGGCAAAGTGACTATCACTTACATCATTAGTACGTCCAGGGGCTGATAACAGAAAAAAAAAAGTGTGCAGAGTTCATGTTGAATTTGATTAATATTTACATGAGACACAAGTTAAGACACAAATATTCTAAAATTAATTTATTAAATGAGATTATTTTTATTTATTCATTTAGAAACCAAGAACTAAGTTGAAAATACACATAATGGTGCATATGTAGAATTGACTGAGGTTGAATCCTTCTAGCCAAGGCTGTAAATGCATGCAGTCTTAGTCAGGTGTTCACACCTGTTGTAGAAAATAAATAGTTTAAGTCTGTATGACTGACAAGTCTCTTGATTGTTTGTAGGGTGTGAATGTGTATGTGAATGTGGGTGAGCTTGTGGACCCTGTTTCGAGTGAAATAGTTTAAAGGTTCCATGTGTAGGAGAAGTGGTATTGAAAATGGCTGGATGTATGGATGGATGGATTGATGGCTGAACCTCCCATAGCATATCATAAGCAAGTTTTGTGTGATTTGAATAAAGGAGCTGCCTTATGGAAGAAACACTGCTGTGATGAGTGATCAATCATGATGTTTAAATTTAGCTGAAAAAGCCATTTTTACTGCAGAAGTACAAAGCTCAATTTAGTCCATTGGCAGTTGTAGATTTGTACCTGTCCTGGATACAGCTACAAGTGTGATTATAGCCCTATACCTGATAGACATTCTGAATTAATAAGCTGTATCTGATATTATCAATAACATTAGCATTAACAATAATATTAAGGTAATGTAAAATTATTTCCCTACTAAGTCTCGGACTACAACAAATTAAAGCCATAATTTATGTTTTGGCAATGGCACAAAGTATGGTGCTGTTTTGACCTGACAAACACAATGCTGTGAGTTCTGCATGTACAAAGTTCCTGCCCTAGTTTTTGCTGCACTCCCTTATTTCAGCCAACCATAGATCTGTTTTCCACGTTCAAAATGGCAAGGAACGCTTCTTAAAATAAATAAATAAAAATAAATAAATAAATGAAAGACAAGCAATCTTTAAATTGTTTGATTGATTTTCAGGCATTTAATTAACATAACCATCACTTCAATACAATGTTTGGCTTATTTATTAGTTAGATTCCAATAATTGGCTTTCTTTCTGAAAAACTACACATAGGAAACAAAAAATAAAAAACACAGCAATTTGACAGCTGTCCCAGATGTCCATGTTGACATTACAAGGCTAATGCTAAAATGTTAACACACACAACCTGCTTGGGTGACTTCCTATGTGCTCTAATGGACCTGTGCCTGTTACACTGATGACACAGAGCCACAGTTGAAAAGACAAACAGGGAAGCACTAGCAAGTCAAATGGAAAGATTGTGGCAGCAGAATAAGAGAAACCATCTGAAATAGCAGGATTGTGGACAAAAAGGCTCGTGTTTAAATGCTGTGAGTGAATTTTACAGAAACTCAGGCGATGCAGATGATGCTGATAATCAGAGTGAAAACTTATTTCCCCACTGTAAATTTTCTTGTTTCTTGGAGAACAGAATTGAAAAAAAAAAAAATACTAAAGCTTTACTTCATGTCCAAATACAATGACAATTTTAGTTCACTTCAGAACTGTACTCTATATGGTGAAAAAAACTTTCACCACCTGCCATGTACTGTATATGTGAAAAGATTGTCTTTCTAAATGATCTTTATAAAATGTATTTAAATCTAGGACTAACCTTAATTCCCATTTGAAAGACCGGTTCTCTGATTAGTGTAAATTAGCGACACGTATTATTTCATTAGTAAGGAGATTTTTTTCCACAATCACCCTTTAATCTAGATGTTAATGATTCTGTCCCAAGTTCCAAGTCTAGTAAATTACTAATCCTTGTTTGTCTCTCATTTATTTATGACCTGTGGAATGCGGGATGATAACTAGTTTTAATTTACCCAAGAGAGTGCAGGAATGAGTACTGACTTGCAAAAGGTATCATTGAGGAACAAAGAAAGAGAAGAGTCGTAAAGTCTACGTTTGTAGAGGTGCTGTCCTTGGGTGTTTTAGGTGCAGGGAGAATGGGCTAATATGTCTGTTCTTTTTCTTGGGAAAGTGTGTAGGTGAGAAGAAGCCGGAATTAGACGAGTAAGGAGGAACAGCAGTTTGTATTTTTGGAAGATAATGAGATAGTAGTTTGCATCTGTTCACATATTACAAGCCCACAAGGCAAAACCACTCAATTTTGAGCTCAGAATAACCTCCATCTCACATTTAATTGTCTGACTGAAACTCATTCTGCTGTAACACACTTTTTAAGCATTAGACTCGATTACTGCAAAGAATTAGCCTAGATTACACCACATATATATTACCTAATTCTTAAGTGAACTGATTATGCTGGAATCCATGTGTTGCATAGATTAGGAGAGAGTGACAGTGTATTGTTCTGTACTAATCAATGCTTTGTTTGCATCTGTCATTGATCGCTACACTCAGACTGCCTGAGATAAGCTAGTCTGATCAAAGATAACTCATAGACAACAGTTTAAAATGCACGTGCACACACGGACATACGTCATTCTCAGACTTGAGTATGCAGATAGTGACGTGAACTGAGGTGAACTGTGTGTGAAACAGATCAATTTTCAGCTGGTATCTAAACTGCACGTAGCTTTATTGTTTTTAGATTTCTGCTTACGATTCAGGTGCTGAACTCAGACCATTCTGACAATGAGTTACAAGCTCATACAGTGCAACATCAAAGACAGGCCCAACTAAGAAAATATACTTTACTGATTGTCTAGGTAGGGATGGAAATTGAAATATATACAGTAAGAATGCAGAATATTTTAATGTCCAGTATTCTTAGTAAAACAAGAGTTGTTTTAATGGCCACAAGGCTGTAATTGAGCTTCAGCTCGAATAAGCCATGTTCCAGATCCGAACACATGGGAAGAAAAACATTGCTGCAGTTTTCCTTGTTAGATTGCACAAGCTAAACTTACCATACCATATCACAAGTTCACAGTGTGAATTTAATTGCCAACATACTCAGAGGCACAGTGGCATGTTTGCATGTTCTTCTTGTTTGCATGTTCTACTTCTGCTTCAGGGTTTCTATCAGATACTTAAAATTTCGTCCTCAGTTTAAAGACATATAGCGTGATATTCATCTTTAAATTGTCTGTGGTGTGAGTGTGCACTGCCATAGATTGGCACCCAGTCCAGGGTGTCCACTGCTTGAGTCCTCCAGACTTCTGCTGGTCCTGTTTAAAATAATTAATGGATATAAAAATTATCTAAGAAAATCAGATTAATTTCAGAATGATTGAGCAATGCTAATTGACATATCTCAAGCCATGCTTGTGACTGTTGCTGTCTCCTACAACCTTGGCCAACCTTGTTATTTGGACCAGTAACAGATTTTTTTTTGCACTATACTGTTTAAACTCTAAAGAGTGTTTCATGTGAAAATCCCAAGAAATCATCAGTTTCTGAAACCAACCGTTCTTGCGATTTTTGCCTGCATGCAACCACATGATTGGCTGACTCAATAATTGCATGAACAAGCAGGTTCGGTTGTCTTGCTGATACTGGCTAAATGTGTGTTAAGTATGGAATGGATAACAAGTTGTTTACTCGATGATATGAGAATGCTATGTGTATAAACATACTTTTGAATATGGCAGCCTTACATATAACAACAGAGACCTAACATTCTGAGTATTAGCTAACTAATCTGGGCCTGAATCCTCATTTGCTTCAAATGAAAGTATAAGACATTGATTGTAAGAGGCAATCACTTTTGTACTTAAAGTTATCTAGCTAATTAAGACTAGCTTAACCTGAGTGCAGAAGCAATCCTAATTTTTTAATCTGTTTTTTGTTGTTGTTGTTGTTGTTGTTGTAGGTGTTTTGTTCTTATTTTTACTAAAGATGACTTTTAAACTATTTGCTTCAAAAAACTGCTCTTTTATATACTATCTGACTTGTTGTGCTAATTTAACTAGTGTGCTAAGTGGTGCTATATGTTAACAATAACAGGGCTTTGGGTTGGTCAGAAGGGTCCCTACATTCCCCTTAATTCCTTTATGAAGTACCACTTTATTTTTAAACTTTAAAAACATCACATACATCAGTGCTGTTTCTTGAAAATTATAGGAAGGATTTATGAGGAATAATAGCATGGGAAATTTATTCTGTGAAACCTGACTTACTTGAACCAGATTTTATCTCACTACATAAAGGTTAATAGGCAGGGAAAAGGACACATTGACGTTTTTGAGTACGAAAGCTTGCCCTTTCTTATCATTAAGCACAGCAATTATAGCTGCACTGAAGACAGGAACTGGGCTGAGTCTCCTCTGTTGAAGAGCTAATAAGGTTTCCTGTGTGACTGTGCTGAGACATGAGTTTAGCTTCATTAGCCACATTACATGTTCAGTGTAGAAGAAGACAGCAGGCTGAGGCAGGTTCTGATAGTTTTTGCTTGTACATGTGTATGCATGTCTGACCTTGCAAATATTGCACTAGAGTGCAATGTATCTCTTCAATGTCATACAGCACGCAGTCAAATACATGGATATAAGTATATTATCAGAAAATAGATGAACCTAAGAAATAGAACCTAAACTTTTTCTTATTAGGAAAGTTTTTTTTTTTTACAATATGTATTGTATGTGTGTATGGACCTTTGTGAGGGTTTTTTTGTTTGTTTGTTTGTTTGTTTGTTTGTTTGTTTTTAGGGTTAAAATGTTTTACATGTTTTTGACAGTAATATTTTTTGGCATTGTTTAATGATTTAAATATTTAAATAATGTGTAGGTGCTTACTGCAAAATGCACAATATGCAAGATAACAACAGGATTATATACTTTTGATTTAAATACTGCAAAATGCAAAAAACAAACAAAAAAAAAAGCATTTTGCTGCAACATTTTACACAGATCATGAAAGATAAGACTATGTTTCTCTGCTACTGAAAAATACAAATTTTGTTTTCATTGCTAGATTTTATATTACTGAAATCTAAGGAAAAAAAATCTGCCATCTGTTTTTCTTCATAGGAAGCTGCTTTATACAACGATACAGTGCTTTTCTGTAATTGGTCCTGGCTACCAAAGCTGTTGAGCTGGTTATGGTGTATTAGTGTGCAAAGGGCAAAGCTAGAAGGTTTGTTTATACAAACCACAGATATATGTTGTTTATTCACACAGTTTGGTACATGAATATGAGGTTTTATTATACTGTATGTCTATGTTAATATGATACGTTATTTATTAAACTGCATGATACTTTATTACTAATATACATGTTTAGATCTAAGCGTGTGGACACCATTAGTACCATTTATACCCTGAGAGAACAAAAAGCAGTAGGTTTAATATTTTTGTAGGGCAATATTCCATAGATCCATAAGATGGCAGCAATCGCACACCAACTTTAGTGTCCAGGGGAAGTTCTAGGGCAATAAGGATGATAATGGAGGATAGTTTAAACAACGTTGGAGGAAATAGGAGAATATGGCATCACTTAACTGTTGTCATAAAACTTAGTGGGCCATTAGTTTAATCTTGAGCATTTATGTAAGTAATATTGTCCAGTAATTTTGTTCAACATTGCCCTTGTCCCAGGTACCTCTATGGACCATCTCTCACATCATTTAGTTTTATATTTCATTTTGTCTTACTGAAGGATGCTTTGGAAAGGGATGATATGTTCTTATCTCTTCCCTTCTCTCTCTCTCTGTCTCTCTGTCTCTCTGTCTCTCTGTCTCTCTGTCTCTCTCTCTCTCTCTCTCTCTCTCTCTCTCTCTCTCTCTCTCTCTCTCTCTCTCTCTCTCTCTCTCTCTCTCTCTCTCTCTCTCTCTCTCTCTCTCTCTTTCTCTCTCTCTCTTTCTCTCTCTCTCTCTTAGGATGGTTTTGTATCCTGGAGTGGTGAGGTATGGCTTTGGCATGCTCTGTATTCGGCGAGCGTACTTGCTATCACGCTCAGCCCACGCGTCATCTCGGAGCATTGAGTACCGGCCTATCAAAAAAGTTCTGGTAGCCAACAGAGGTGAGGATATAGGACGCATCCTTCAGAATGTGCAATATTATGTCTTACACCAATTTACATTACTTTGATGTAACAATAGGTTAGACTATTTGAATTTCTAATGTTTTTTCTTATTGTCTGTGCATTCCCTATTGTGTGCAGGTGAGATAGCAATCCGTGTATTCCGGGCATGTACGGAGCTGGGGATCCGGACGGTGGCTGTGTACTCTGAGCAGGATACAGGCCAGATGCACAGACAGAAAGCAGATGAGGCTTACCTGATTGGCAAAGGGCTGCCCCCTGTTGCTGCTTACCTCCACATACCTGACATCATCAAAGTGGCCAAGGTCAGGCAGCTCCTTCTGGCTGCAGTCCATTGTGAAGTGATTGTGACTGTATGCTTCCCACTCTGAAGGTTATGGGAACTCTGTAGGGTCTCTCTTTCAAAAGGAACAGCCCTTTAGATTTCAACTAAATGTCAGATTTCACAGACAAAACCATACACATGTAAATTTTAAGTAACTTAGTTTATTATCTAGTTATTCTAGATATTTATCTTACTTATTCTATAATTATTTAGCTTTTTCTCACATTGCATGACAAAGCAAATGAACAAGCTAACAGTTGTTACTTCAAATATCGCATCACTTTATTGCTCACTTGCCACAGCACTGCTTATAGCCATTTCTAATTTTAGTGTTTTGTTCTTCAACTTGTAGCACTTAAAAAAAACCACTTGGTTACTGTGGCTGAATCTTTGGAGTGAAGTGCCCATCAGTGGGTTCTTTCAGCAATGACCTTTAAAAAGGGCTATTTGAAGTAAATGCTTTTTATCCCTTCTGTTTGGTAAGACTGTACAAATAGCTGCCTAGGGCATTCCTTTTTCCAAAAACCCAGCATGGTCTTCATCACTTCAGAATAGTTTGCAACTTTTGTCATTGCTACTAATACTGTGTATGAGAATAGCTCAAGATATTATAGCCATTATATTTATTCACTGTACATATGTTTACATATAAACCTATATATATATATCACATGCCATAATACATATTTATCTGCACTTGTCTATTTGTACAATTTCTTCTCTTTGCACTTCTGGTAGTGCAAACTGCATTTCGTTGCATCTATCTATCTATCTATCTATCTATCTATCTATCTATCTATCTATCTATCTATCTATCTATCTATCTATCTATCTATCTATCTATCTATCTATCTATCTATCTATCTATCTATCTATCTATCTATCTATCTATCTATCTATCTATCTATGTCTGTCTGTCTGTCTGACCGACTGACCTGATGTCTGTCTATCTTATTACTTGTCTATCTTTCCTATCTCTAATATTTTCTCTGAAAACAGTGTTCCAATTTTCCCAAACTATAATTAGAAAACTAAAAATGCACTGATCTATAAAAGCAGCAGAGGAAGTGCAAAGCACCTCCTGCTATGTGTTCTTTGATCTAGAATGGACTCTAATCTAATATCCCTTTAAATCTTTTCTGAACAAGTTTTACTGCTCATATGGATTCCTGTCATAGACTTTCCACTTCCATCCAGAGAAATGCTCCTCTGTGGCATTAATTAAAGCTAATTAGGACAAATGAAACATTTTGTCAGGGAATAGGATGTCCACCAGCCCACCACAGCAGTGTGGCTGAAACTGACATTATCTGAAATAGCTATATAGCTTTGCTCTGTACATGAAGAAATATATATCATTGATTAAAGCGAGCTGTGGTATATGGACCCATACTGGCTGATGGCAGCACACAGAGCAATTCCCCTGTGCACATTGTACCGCAATGTCCTGCTGTCCTAGCGGTCAATAATATTCATTATTTGCTGAGACTGGGTCCTGTCTCATGAGTGAAGATGAACTCTTGTGGGCTGTCCTTGAAATCAAGCTTAAATCTTTTACATAACCCCACTAGATGTGATTATTAGAGATGCAGTATATAAGATCACAACCGGTCTTCAGTTGTGCATTTGCCTTTTGGTTCAAGCATTCAGTAAATGTTCAATTCCATGTTCATTATTTATGATTTGTTTTTTACAACACTTTATACAGGACTCCATATGGAGAAAAAAAAACGAGGTTTTCATTGCCTTTATACAAAATACATTCACTGAACACATTTTCTCATTCAATCTCCAATACTGCCAAAACTATGCATTTTGACAGCTCATTTTGCAAATGCTGGCTTACATAATGTTAAACAGAGTTCCAAACCAAATGGCCTGCAGTTAAATATCATATGAGTCCTAAATAGCTAAGCAACAAATACTATTCAAAATAAACTACAATCAAAACCCTCAAAATCCCCAAAATGATCTAACAAACCTAAGAGAAAGAGAAAACAGTGAATGCTCAGAACCTAAAATAAATATATTACTATAAAATACTAATGTGTTTCTGCCCTGCATATTCACCTCATAGAAGTGAAAAGGTTATGTGCATCCACATGATCTTATAATCTTTTCTTGTTGTGAGTGATTGATCAAATGAATCAAAGGAAATTTGCCCCAGCTATAGTAAGAAAGGGATGAAGGGGAAAACATACATATTGTATAAAAGAAGTTAAATAATAATATTTTATTTTATATTATATATTACAATATATCATATGTCCCATTCCTTAGAGTTAGCATATAGCTCCATGTTTATAATAGAAAGACTTTGAAAAACGTTCCATAAATAAAGTAAAGTGCAGCACTCTGAACTCTTTATTCTCCACCACTATCATCAAAACACAATTGGAGTAAATTAATCTTTGGAAGAATGGTGTTCATCCCTGCAGTACAGTTCTAGAGAGTATCTATACCAAAGTGCAACGAAGCTCTTCTTGCAGTTTTATTGTGTCTCAGCAACTTAAAACCCTTTACGTCACTAGCTAAATGTGGACTAGTATATTGTGTAATCCAGTTTGCAAGCTTGCTGGGGCAAATTAGCTAGCATTAGTTTAACTCTTATACCATGTGATTGAGGAAGGAACTGATAACTAACTTAATTAGGTACAAATAGTATATACATTCAAGTTCAATTAAAATTCTCCAGTTTTATCTTCCAGTCCAAGGACATTTGTTGTAGGCTGATTGGCATCTCTAAATTGTCCATAG
The DNA here is from genome assembly GCF_022655615.1 of Tachysurus fulvidraco. Classification (NCBI taxonomy): domain Eukaryota; kingdom Metazoa; phylum Chordata; class Actinopteri; order Siluriformes; family Bagridae; genus Tachysurus; species Tachysurus fulvidraco. Next base: position 34,807,030 of record NC_062518.1, read on the forward strand.
TGTGCGAATGAGTGTGTGCGCTTGTGATAGACTAGGTCCAGGGTGTACCCAAAGTTTTCTGGGATAGCCTCCAGGTTCCCATTGACCTAGATGTATAGATGGATAGATGGATGGATGGATTAATATATGTTTATACTTATAAATACTACTGCAACATGGCTGTGCTCTTTATCCAGTTTGCGCAGTCATGCTATTTTCATATTTATAATGGCAGCCTAATATATATATATATATTTAGTCTCTTGATCTTCATCATCTTATTTCAGTTTTTTGTGCACAATGCTCTGCTCCACAGCAGTCATGTGAACCATTTAACCAGTCCCACATTCCTACTGGTGTGAGAGGTTTTGCTTCACAATGTTTGCACCTTGAGAATTATGTGTTAATTGAGTTCAGGATGTGATGACTTGAGTCAATTATATCGAATGCCTTTGCTCTCTAAATGAACAGAATGTTCAGGCTGTGCTTTATTAAGAGACAAAAAGACTTTTGTGCCACCAAGTGAATATTGTTCTAGGTATGGAAAAAATCTCTTTTTTTGTGGTCTCTTTGGCAATGATTTTTAAATTATTTGTATGTATGTATGTATTCATTTTTGTTATATGTGTATGTATGTATGTATGTATGTATGTATGTATGTATGTATGTATGTATGTATGTATTTATTTTTAGTATGGAAATACCAAAATGGAGATATATATATATATATATATATATATATATATATATATATATATATATATATATATATATATATATATATATATATTGTGATTCAAAGCTCAGGTTAATAAAAACAAAGGTCTGGTCAGACCTTCCGACTCACTCTGCCTTTAATCATGATACACATCTAGGGCTTTGAGTGGTTTCTGTGTAATTTTCACAGTCATACCAGGTATCTTTATCTTTAACTGTAACAATAAGGTGCCCAAATCCTCCCAAAAATTTGCCTGATTTTTCCAAACATCCAGCCTTATGATGAGTGATTTAGTGGGCTTTGTCCTCCTAATCCATTATCATAGGACACACATTCAGCCAAAGAGAGTGAGGCTGTCTTCCAATTTCCATGATCGAGATTTTAATAAATTTAGTATTTCCTTTGAATACTTGCAGTGTAAATAGGGCTGACACATATCTCCTTATTTATTCCTTTTGTCTTTTTAATTTTATTTAATAAATTTATTAAATAAAAATATCTGTTTGGTCTTCACTTTTACATCCTTTTCCAGGAGAATAATGTGGATGCCATCCATCCAGGATATGGGTTCTTGTCAGAGCGGTCGGATTTTGCCCAGGCCTGTGAGGACGCAGGGGTTAGATTCATTGGCCCAAGTCCAGAAGTTGTACATAAGATGGGAGATAAAGTAGAGGCTCGTGCTCTAGCGATCCAAGCTGGTATTGTGTTTTATCTTATCATACAAAAAAAAAAACTTCCTCTTGTGTGTCCTTGATACATGAATAATGTACTTGTTTATATGTGTAGGTGTTCCAGTCGTCCCAGGGACAAATTCACCAATATCCTGTGTACAGGAAGCTCAGGAGTTTGCGAAGACCTACGGCTTTCCCATCATTTTCAAAGCAGCCTATGGGGGAGGCGGTCGTGGTATGCGGGTGGTCAGGGAGTATGAGGTGTGTGTGTGTGTGTGTGTGTATAATATATTCATATGTGTGAATCCATGTATATAACAATTTCCATCTTCTTGTACAGCAAATAGATGTAAATGTTTTCTCTACCTACTAATTCCCTTGACACTCCCACTGCCTAATAATTTATTTATAACTCATAACAAGCATATGAGCAAATTATAACAAATCTAACACCTTTATATGAATAATTTAAACAATATTAATATCATAGATACACCAGCAACAAAATTTAATTTGTTGCCCTTGGCTCAGTAAGAAAGAATGAGAGAGAAAGAGAAATATAAATAAAATACACACACACACACACACACACACACACACACACACACACACACACACACACACACACACACACACACACACACACACACACACACACACACACACACATGTATAAATCTAAAATAAATAAAAAAAAATTCACCTTTTACAACTAAAGTAAAAGATGCATTCCCCCTAGACAAGCCTTCTAAAAAACTGCTCTGTCAGGGTTTTACTCCACTTTCCATAAAAAAGCCTTGTTTGAGAAATTGTAGAAATTAATTGATTTTAATAATCTTTGAAATGAATAATTTCACAGGAGTTAGAGGAGAATTATCAGAGGGCATACTCTGAGGCTTTGGCTGCTTTTGGAAACGGCGCTCTGTTCGTAGAGAAGTTCATTGAGAAACCACGCCACATCGAGGTGCAAATTCTAGGTGAGTGTGTGAGTGTGTGTGTGTGTGTGTGTGTGTGTGTGGGTCTTCAGACTATGATTTATTAGCTTGACTCTGGCGTATTCTGGCCATTATGTGGGAGTATTTTCACTCATTAAGCATGATTTGTTCCTCTGGCACCAGGCGCTTACTTGATGTTATAGGTTTAAAAGTGAATCTAGCATGTTAAGGGAGAACAACAGTGTTTCAGAGGAAGCAGTGAGCTCACTATGCGAGAAAATACAAGGACACACAGTGTCAGTAATGCAAAGTAGCTCTTTGGTGTTTTTTATTGCTGGTGCTTGTCTACACAACCTGGCTGAAGGACACAGGGCTGGGCTGAATATTGTAGTGGATAGCCTGTATATTTTCTGAGGGATTTATTGAGTTCTTATTCAAATGAAGAGACTATTAGAAATGTATCTCTGTTTGTAGATAACTAACATTCAGGTTGAAAGCGGTGCATTTTATAAGCACTGTACATTCATTACAAAAAGTGATTTTTGACCCGAAGAAAAAAAGACCTTTTTTATTGCATTACTTGAAATGCCCTGGCTGTTGTCCATTGATGGAAGCAGCAGAGCACAGGGTGTCTTTCACACTTGATAGACTTCATATACAAACAGTTTGAGCACAAACGTGTGAACATATCAGATCTAGCTGGTGCAGGGTCATAAGAGTTTTCTTCCATGGTTGCCAGTGCAATAACAAGCCAAAAACTCATACGTATTGATTTTAGTCGAGCATCACTAGATAAAATATGAACATCTTCAAGACGTGTGTGTGTGTGTGTGTGTGTGTGTGTGTGTGTGTGTGTGTGTGTGTGTGTGTGTGTGTTTGTGAGTGTGTGTGTTTAAGACTGGAATTGACCTTGTAGTTTTTAGTGCATGCTGAAAATGTTACTGGTATGTTGAGCATTTTCATGGTAGTATATTTTTGAGATGATTTACTGGTCAATTAGATTTTTGATGGGTTGCCGGTGTCTGATCCTGGCACACATCCACTGCTGTAACTGCTCTCACCCTCCAAACCTGCCTGATTTATCCCGATACTCTACTTCTGCTTGAAGCTTCTGTACTTATGACTCACTTTTCACTGATACAAATGGTTCCACATGGATACTGTAGCTTTCAACATCCTACAAAACAGTTTATGGCAAAGACTAACTCCTGATTTAGTGTAGAAACCTGAATACTGAACATGCCAGTCCTGTTCTCCTCCCAGGACTCTCGTTCATTATGTTGTGCGTTCTGTGTGGCTCTGTGGTGCAAAGGATAGTGTGTTGGACTTCTAAGTAACACTGGCTGAGTGATTCAAAAGGTGTAGGTTCAAGTCCCACCAGAGTTGTGGTCTTGGTGCAGTCAATGTTCTGAGTTTTTAATCTGAAGGTTGCAGTTTAAGCTGATAATATTGGGCCCTTGATTAAGGTCCTTAACACTCTTTCCTCCACACCTGCTGTATCCTGCCTGAGCTGGGCTCGGACCCCAACAATAATATGCTCATACTTGGGGGCACGGTGGCTTAGTGGTTCGCACGTTTGCCTCACACCTCCAGGGTTGGGGTTCGATTCCCGCCTCCGCCTTGTGTGTGTGGAGTTTGCATGTTCTCACCGTGCCTCGGGGGTTTCCTCCGGGTACTCCGGTTTCCTCCCCCGGTCCTGGTAGGTTGATTGGCATCTCTGGAAAATTGTCCATAGTGTGTGAGAGTGTGTGTGCCCTGCGATGGGTTGGCACTCCGTCCAGGGTGTATCCTGCCTTGATGCCTGATGACGCCTGAGATAGGCACAGGCTCCCCGTGACCCGAGGTAGTTCGGATAAGAGGTAGAAAATGAGTCAGTGAGTGAGTGAGTGAGTGCTCATACTTAACATACTCTCAGCACACAATCTTATTATCCAGGGTCGAACAGAGAAGATTCTGCTAAAAAGAAAAAAAACAATAAGCTGAAGTTAAAGGAATAACTACACACAGATCTCAGGTGTAAGACCTGTTAATGCAGGCTTTTTTAATAATAATGCACACCGTGACATCTTGATTAATAGCGCTACCTTACAGAGGATAGTCCGCCTACAAACTGTGAGAAAGACCCAAATAGCAGCCACTTCTCCTACACCCTTATTATCTTATTGACAAGATGAGATCCCTGCATAGCGATTAGCTCAGTAGGAGGCTGCAAAATCATACCAGACTCAAAAAGGAACAGCCTGAAAAATATCGGGTAGTTTTTTTTTTTTTTTAAGACTTCTTTTGTTTTGTTTCTCTGTCCTTTACCTCTGTTTTTCTTGCTCTATCTTTTCCAGGTGATAAGTATGGAAATGTGATCCATTTGTATGAGAGAGATTGTTCCATTCAGAGACGACATCAGAAGGTGGTGGAGGTTGCTCCTGCTGCTCAGCTGGACCAACATCTCAGAGACAGGCTCACCTCTGACTCGGTTAAACTGGCCAAGCAGGTACACACACACACACACACACACACACACACACACACACACACACACACACACACACACACACACACACACACACACACACACACACACACACACACACAGCTCATACAATACATCATTATGTTTTCTATTCTCAGCCCACCTATGCAGCCTGTGTAAGGCATTTTATGACATTCTCATACTAGTGTTGTCCGCTAACCCCTCGAGGGGATGTTTTCTCTGTGTCCAAATGGTGTGGGAAAATCTGTGGCTTTTATTTATCAATCCTTTCAATACCAGGCAGAGGTAAAAGGAAATAAGGGATCAGTGAGCAAGGTGTAAGACAGACTCCTTTAAACTTTCCATTATTGCTTTCACCATATCCAGCGTTTTTCAGTCTTTATCATATCAACCATCCGTTATTATCTTCATATTCCATACTCATCCTCTCTTCCTCTGTCTCCTGTTCTCACTTTCACTGTCCCATAATCCCCTGCTCACACCTACTTGTTTTGCTCTGCCTTTTCCAGGGCTGTACAGTGTGTTCATATTGTTGCTTGGGTGCTAATATCAGCGAGATCACGGTCACACCAACGCAAATGTGCTCATTGTGTAGTTCTAGTCATTTATGTACTTTATTAATTATTACCATTACAAGATGTATGTAACTTCCATGCTTGTCAGATGGAAAATGTTTGATAAAGTTAATGATCTTATTCAGTGTCACCGTAGGTGCGTTTCATTACCGCAAACTGAAGTATCATTTGAGAAATGAACAAATTAAATAAATTAAAAAAGAAAAAAGAAAAAAAAAAACGAAGAAAAAGAAAGGGTTCACCATATGATTCTAGGTCAATTAGGTGAATAATCCTTAATAATAATAATAATAATAATAATAATAATAATAATAATAATAATAATAATAATAATAATAATAATAATAAGACAATGCATTTAACCAAACATTGTTTGGTTAAATGACATTGTTTCATTTAATGGTAATTAAATAATAATAAAATATAAATAATATTACATTTTCTTTCTCTTATTTTTCAGTGACATTGTTCGCGCCTACACAGATTATCACTTGTTGAGAAGTAGTATTATGGATTAATTTGTGCTACAACACTTGAAACATTTCAAGCACCAGTTCAACCTGTTCAAAAGTGAACACACTGCCCCATTGTTCTTTCTCTAACCCTCCTCTTTCTCTCCCACCTTCTTTATTAACTGCTCTCTCTGCTTTGCTCACCCTGATCCCTGGTCCAGTTTAGTTGATTTATTTTTTGTAATAATACATAAAAAAACACTCTGCACGCAAGCATAGCTGGGGTTTTACAGATTTCTGGCCTCACGCCTTTTTTTTTTAACAGTATGTGATTTTATGCAATGATACAAGATACACACATTTGTACATTTGTTTGTGTGTGTGTGTGTGTGTGTGTGTGTGTGTGTGTGTGTGTGTGTGTGTGTGTGTGTGTGTGTGTGTGTGTGTGTATTTAGCAGTATAATTTGTAGCACAGGAAATATCATGTCCTGTTCTGCAGACATCAGTAATGATCTCATTCCTCACACGGTATTATGTTTCTAGAAATTCTGCAAATTCTGGCATCTCTGTCACTTTCTATACATATATGAAGCCTCATGGCAAGTCTGTCTCAGGCAGAACTTTCTGACGTATTCCAGCAGCTTCAAAACGCTGAAGAGAAGAGAAGAATGTGATGTGCATGTTTGATGCTTGGGTTCCAGGGAAGAAGTTTTGATAAGCACTACATAAAACTGAAGCAACACTGTTAAGAGGTTTAAAGTCTTATGTTGTGTGTCATAACGTCTCGGTGGATGAGTGATCTGAGAATGTGGACTTGACATTTAGCTGCTCAGTAGTGCAAATGAAAGTTGGAAATCACTCATGCTGCACTCGGAAGAAAAATCTTTACTTTGTGAAGATTAACCTGCGCTGATCTTTGTGCCCTGTCAAAGCATCACACACAGACACACACACACTAGGTGGGAGTCCAAAATGGAATCCCTCTGTCACAGACATGTCTCTAAACTTTTTCATTTGAGTGTGTCTGTGTGTGTGTGTGTGTGTGTGTGTGTGTGAGTGTGTGTGTATGTGTGTGTGTATGTGCATGTGTGTACTGTATGTGTGTGTATGTATGTGTGTGTGTGTGTGTGTGTGTTACCAAGTCACATCTGCTGATAAAGCAAGCACTGTCAGTTTTGATAAGTCATTCTCTCCGATGAGAAGCAAATTTGTATGTGTCATCTTTTGAAATGATATTAGTGAAGTTGGCAGGTGCGGAAGAGAGGACAGATGACAGGAAGAGATGGAATCCCAGAAAAAAATAATATTGAGGTGCTGCAGCAGACAGGATAGATATATTTTCCATTTTCATCTCTTGATGAAACTTGGCAAGATGATGGTTCTAGTGTCTTGACAGGGAACCCTATCATTTTCCATGCACTCACACTTGGCTGTGTTGTGTTGAATGTCACGCAGCAGGGGGCAGTGTGAGTCCCCAGCACTCTCCAATCTCATGCAGACCATCACAGTATTAATATTGATGTGCTTAATGTGCTTAAATGCAAACTGGATGCACATGGATGTATAAACAGTTCACTGTTAGTGACATGGCTAAAAGCTTTCTCTAAGCAGCTTTGTATTTTTAGATAGAAGAACTCATTAGGAACTCGGATGTCTATCATGCCAAGCATTTGTGAATACGGAATCAGAGAAGCTGTGTGTTTATTAAAACATGAGGTGTTCGGCTAGCTAGTAAGCCCATGTTTTTAAATATAGATCATTTTTTTTTATTTTTCTTCTATCAGGTTTAGCAGATAGTAACTTTGTTGAATTACAGATTCAGGATCCGCCGTTCGTTCCTGTGCTTGAGTCACTGCCTGGTTAGAGTTACACATCATCTCCTAGTCTACATGTGGGTTTCCTCAGGGTTCTCCAGTTTCCTCTTATCTCCCATCTTGTGAAAAACCTCAGTGGTGCGTGATCCAACGCATAATTTGTGCTGCTGAACAGAATTATTCCCACCTGGTGCATTGCTTTTTCTATTATTTCTCACCTAAGCATAAAGATTTTCACTTACCTCTGTTAGTGACATCTAGACCGATGATGTAATCCTGATTAACTAAGATACAATATAATGATCACAAATTTGCATTTACAATTGAAATAAAGATCGAAACAAAGAGTAAAACGGAATGGGGCGTCAGGTATAACGCCGACTAAACTCAGTGAGTCTGCAGAAAAACTCCTCAAAATATGAGATGCAATTAAAGCGTGTAGATGAGTGTGAATTATGTTGCTACGTCTCCTTGTTTTACTGAATATGTGAGTGAAAGTCTTTTCAGCAGTGCAGTTGTTTGTCAGCGATGCAGGGATAAAAACAGACCCAAATGCAGGATAGCTAAAATAAACAAGTTAAATAACTAAAAAAACACTAAACCAGACATGACAAGACACGACGTAGACGCAACAAGGATAAATGCACAAGACAATGAGACATAAAGAACAGGTGTGCAGAGGCAGGGAGGAAGAGACAAGGGTGGGGCAGACACGTGACACAGAACATGGATCCTGGATCCTGACAGTACCCCCCATCGAGACACGGCTCCCGACGCGCCAATCCCGTATCAGAGGTGGGAGCAAGGCACACGGCGAGGCAGGTTGAGGAAGCAAGGCACATGGCGAAGCAGGTGGGGGGAGCAAGGCACACGGCGAGGCAGGTGGGGGGAGCTAGGCACACGGCTGCCCAGCCATGGAGGGCCGAGCGACGTCCACAGCCGAAAAGAAGGGCCGTATGATGTTTCCAGTTTACACACTGGAAACATCGTACTGAGAACATGTGTGGAGAATGTGCGCTGTTAAATATGAGATAATATTCAGCAACTTTCTGATTAGTGGTTTAGTCCGGCTTACTTTTGGCAAACTTGCTCATTGTTGCACTATTTTCAGCCTTTTTTTTTTTTTGTGCTCAACTGAAACAAAGAGCTTCTGTAAATTTAGCACTCGGCCTTCTGAGTTGGTTATAAACACCAACAAGCTGCATATTCATTACAACAAAAGAAAAAGCACATGAAAGGCACAATCCTCCATAGACCAAGTTAGAAAATCAGCTTGCACTATTTTGTGGGTTTATTTACTTATAAATCTTTTTTTATCACATTGATTTATTTACTTTTTTTTTAAATTTATCTAATTATTTAATTAATTAATTTGTTGCGTTATAAATTAGGGCCTTGGGATTTTTTCAACACATGTTTAGGAAAGCTTGAAGAATGCTGAAAGGGTTAATCCAATATCCACAGCATTACTTCATTCA
>NC_062518.1:34821139-34891139 GCF_022655615.1 Tachysurus fulvidraco
CAGATATTCATCCTCAATTCCCCAGGCCAGCTGTCATGAATGGTTGCCATGGTGACTGCAAGAGTAATCGGGGCTACGTTTATTGAATCTAGCGAGATAGCAATCTCCTCTAGCACTGATTATTCCTCTGCCTGCACGATGACGTGCACGCCATGCTGTTCACTTTTAAACAATCAATTTCACTGTCTTGACCACATATCCTGAATGTTCCGTTTAAAAATGGAGACACTGAAATTGGCAAAATAGACTGGAAATGACTGTCTACACATACTCATGTTGCGAGGGTTCTTTTTTTTTCAGTTACTAAATTCAGCTGTGTCTGTGTTCAGAACTCAGACTCACACAGGAATCTTGAGTTTTTTTTTAGATAGTTGTTATGGCTGCTATTATCTCTGAATGTGTCAAGCCATGTCTGCTGTACAGTAGCTCAATGACCAGCTTTATATACAGACACCTTACCTATAAGATCGATTTAGCCACTCGTATACATTCATTTAGTGCTAATCAGGCTTTCTGTTTATTATGCAATTTTACTTCATTTTAAATAACAAATGCATTCAGGAATTCTGGAAGCACTTAAAAGTATCATGTGAAGTATCCTATATAGGCTACATGTATTTTTATTATTTTATTTTAACATTCTAGTTCATTGAGTTTAGGTTGAATGACAGAAATACTTACATATGAGCTATTACTTCAACATTGTACAAACAATTCATTCTCACTCAAACTCCATTCCATATTCCCTGTACACACACACACACACACACACACACACACACACACACACACACACACACACACACACAAATATATATATATATATATATATATTTATATATATATATATATATATATAATGCTCTCACCAATATATGACTGTATATTATATATTAGTCCACTAACACTAATATAAAAAAAAAATAAGTTAGATGATATATATATATTTAATATATTTATATATAATTTTAAATATTAAATTAATATTTTAAAAATAATTCTAAACTTTACCTGTATGCATTCATGTATTTATATTTATTCCTATTTTACTTCTTCTTTTTATTATTATTATATAATTTTTTTTTCTCCTCTGTTCCTATGCTTCCTAAGCTGTGAGACAATGTGAATTGTTAAAAGCGTCATACAATGTATTTAATTGAACTGAATTGAATTAAAAATAAAAAAGAAAATCGATAGTTAAAATTTATATTTATTCCTAATGAGCGAGCCAGAGACGATGATGGCGAGGAAAAACTGCCAGAGACGATATGAAAAACGTTGAGAGGAACCAGCCGGCAAAGGAAACCCATCCTCATTATACGTAATAGATTATAAACTTGCTTTGTTCACAATACTTATATTGAATATTATTGATAACTTCCATTGTTTGGTGAAAAACACAGTATGTGTTTCACTAAATGCAGTAATGGTTAAATTCAGGTTATTCTTAATGGCCAGAGTCACTGTTCCACATGAAATGGTCCAGATTTTGCAAATTACTTTTCCAGATTAATGATCCAAGGCCAAAAGGTGACATTTTACTAAAGTGATCTGACTCAGATCTGAGATGTAGCCATGCTTAAAGAAAGCTTCAATAAAAACAGAGTTGGGCTGTTTTTCACCTGGTGCAACCCCTCTGTGAAGATCACGTCAGGTGATCTGTATATTGAAAATACTCAGCGTGAGCTGGTTGAGTCGATATTTACACATGTTTGTAGGAAATACTACACTTTCTTTCTAGACAGAGAAAAAAAACACTTATCCTTCTAAGACTGTGCTGGATAACACTTTATTTGAATACTCTACTTTTGACACACTCTGAGGAGACTCATGTGGCCAAAGGTATGTGGACATGCTCTGCGTTGGCCAGTTTTATACTGGTATGGTATGTGCAACAAATGTGGTTAAAATATTCAAGAAATACAATCCAGGTGTTGTTTACACCATTCCCAGGTGGAGATGTGATTAGATTTTCATTGTATGATCAATCTAATAACAGCTTTAAGGATCCTATCCTTGTAAACAATTTAAAGCCATAAGAAACCTACAGCAGAGTAGAAGAAAAAATTCCACCTCTTTTGGAAGCTAATAAGGAACCCAGTTTTCTAAGAGTACAGCTAGCTAAATCATAGACACACTTATTATCCATGAACAATCATGTATTGCATGTTGTTGTTATCATATTACAAAGGTCTATGCTTAAAGTGTTTTTAATCACTAGCATCACGCACAGCTTCATAGTTTAGCGCTAAAACTGTGGGTTTATTTTTGTTATTTTGTTGAGATTATAAACCAATATCCCACATTATATTTTTAGATTTTGGTTGTTAAAGACATTATCTGCTTTATTCTCCAGGTAGACGTTAGCTGTTGTATAAATACACAGCTTTACAGATTTCTGAGATAGACATCTGAGGAGAAAACTGTCACTGCATAAACACAGCCTAATTTCCTTATTCAATTGCTTGTTTTTTTTTTTTATTCTTTAATACCTTAAGTGCAAATACATAAGTAATGATAATCAGCATTGTGAAAACACTCTGGTTTAATGTCAAGTTGTATTAGCATAAATTTCCATCTAATATCAACAAGCAAGAACTTTTTAGTGTTTAGTAAAGATTTTTTATATTTTATTATATGGTTTTACTTGCACATTATAAAGTTCACATGGTTCAGTGTCAATTTGCTCAGTTAAGCAGAACAAAGCGTGCGATATAGTGAATAGGTCTTGTTATTTTATTAAAAAGTCATTATCCAGTGCAACAATTTTAACCCCTTAAATCTTCTGGGATCTGTCCGAGTTTCTCACTCTTCTAACTGCACAGCTTTTTTATTAGTTTCACTGGAGGTGCTGAATAATTCATAGTAGCTACTGAATCATATGTTATAAAATGAATAACTGAATAATGAGCAGGGACTTTAAGAGGTAAAGCATTTGGGAGAACTTTATGATTCCAAAATGTGTTCATGTCAAGATAGAATTATAAGATGACAACTTGGATATTTGATTTTGTAGCTGTTCATTTCCTCTTGCACTCTCGCTCTCTCTCTCTCACTCACACACAAACTCACACACAAACACACACACACACACACACACACACACACACACACACACACACACACACACACACACACACACACACACACACACAAATGATTAGTTTCTATGGAAGCATTATCTAAGCCAGAATCTTTCATCTTATGCTAATAGAAGGCTAAAAATTGACACTGTAGTGCTAATGTTTAATATAAGGTCATTATTAAAAATGATAAATGTGTGTGACAGAGGTATGCAGATTTAAATCAAGTTTAAATACACCACATTACAGCTGTTACTGTTATTCTGTCTATGTTTCTTTATATTTGACTACACATACGAGTGTTTCAGAAATACTCGTTTTGTAACTGGTAATTACTGGACATGTATGAAAAACCCACCTCATATTTACTGTTATTCTTTCTGGACCTTATTCTTTCTGCAGGTTAAGCTTTCTCCTGACAGTTCTATACCACTGAACATTGTATTAGAAATAAAACAGCAATATTTATGACTGCCAGCATGTCCATCTGTTGATCTTAAATGTTCAACATAGCAGTGGCTTGTAAAGAAAGAATGACTGGTAAATGAGGGACAGATGTTTTTACAGCAGGACAGTGGGTATATTCTAGAGTCAAGCTGAGGTAAAAACCTGACTTTTATTGTCTGACATGTTTTCTTTATAGCATTCACTGCCATTTTTAAGTTCTTTGTCATACGCATATACTGTAGATATCAAAATGAGTTTAGAATTAAAATATATGTGGAATACCTGGAGTTCAAAAAATATATAACTGTAGAAACTTGGATTTCTGACAGCTACAGTATGTAAACCCTGGTAGACCCCTGGAAATATCCTGATTACTGCACAAATCTCTTTTTTTCTTTGATACATATCAGGTCATACCAATCTTCAAGTCAATTCAAGTCAATTTTATGGGCCTTGAATAGCATTTCCATGTCCAAAGCTTCCACAGAACAAAATAAATAGACAAAAAAGCTGTGAATGTGCACCATAAACAAACCTGTGTTATTTCAAGTTAGGTTTTATAGACCAATGTGTCCAAATGTGATACATTTAAAAGTAACATTACATAACTAGTGCAATGGAAGACTGTAAAAACCTTCATACCATTAATTGTCAAGCACAATGAAGGTTTAATATAGCTGCAGTGGTTTATACAGCATCTGGAGGTGGTCATTTGTTTTATATTGTCTTTACTATAAATGCTACTACATAATAACTCGAACGTTATTGGAATAAGAAGTCATTCATTCTCCAGGAAAAATTATAACCCCAAGCACACTGATAAGAAGATCAAGGCATACTTATGAAATAAATAAGCTTCTGCTTTACTTAGAACAAAGGCTTGGTCACCCCAGAGCCCAGACCTCAATTAAATGTGTTTGGGATTACAATGAATTTGAGAAGAATGAGAAAATGCGAACAATTTTCAATTGAACTGCGAAGGAAATTCAAATAGAAAATGATCCCTGTGGAACTCAAAGTGTATCTGCCAAAAAGTAGCTATAGTAACTGTAACAATGACTTAAGGCTATGTTTTTATTCATTTTTAACCCAAAATTGTGCTTATATTATGAAACATGCAAACAAATATTAAAAATGGTCTTTCCAAAGCAAAGACTTGTTAGAAATTGTATATTTAATATCAAACGAAGTTCTCATTAAAAATGAACAACTTCATCCAACCAAAAGCTAAATTCAACTCACTGAATAATTATTCACATATCTTATATCTTGTTTTTTATTAAAGTTGATGCATCAATTAACAGAATTTGAATGACATCAATAAAATGTAGTAATACGTACATTAGCATACCATACCAAAGCATACCAAATAATAAAACAATAGCATAATACAAGCCTTACACAGAGTGCCAGACATTAGAAATTAAACACACAAAAAAGGTTAATGTCATGTGAAAAGAAATGAGTTTTAAAGCATGGATTTACAAAGAGATGATCCTGTTCGAATGGATTGTGCTGCAGAGATCACACATGTGCACAAAAATCTGTGAGAGGCAGGAGAAACATTAGGAGGCATTTTCATTTATATACATGATAAAACACACACACACAAAAACACATTTGCATGCAGTTAAACCTTTCACAACTTGGCCACATCACTGTACACACCCACATCTAGTACCAATGGACAATTAGGCAATGGTAATGTTCAGGAAATGGATAGGAAATGGTCAGTTATTTCACTGGAAACTGCACAGATCTCATTGAAAATGGATGTACTCTGGTCACTTTGTGAGCCATTGCATGTGTAAACAGCATTAGAAGCCACAGCAGATGCATGTATACAGTCAAAGTCGTTTGTTTTCTCTTGACGTTAATATGAGCAAAACATTAACTCCTGGGCTTCACCATTTGAAAGCTACGGGTTGCTAATTAGAGCACGTCAGTAGAAAGGAAGACAAGCCTGACTGCTCACGCTTGCATACAAAGACCAAGCTCTACATACAGCAAGGCAATAAAGAGAGCCAAGACTGACTAAATCATGGCCAGCAGTAATGGCCAGAGAATACCCAGAACTCTTTCTTCTTTAATTAATAAACTGCTTAGACCTGCAAAGAGTCCTTCACCTGGATTCTGCTCTAAATTTTCATTTTTGTTTAAAGATAAAATACAAAACAGACCTCTATCTGCAGTTGTAGAACGCTTTCATCAATCCCTGAGCCTGTTTCACCTTCCTCAGGGCTACAGATGCTCAGTTACAGTTGATGGTGTCTTGCTGAACATCCTGTACTTTTTCCTACTGAGCCTGACTGCTGCTTTTGACGTCTCATGATAGTATTGGTCGGCCTTATGGGTACTGAGCTCTCTTGATTCTGATCTTATCTCTCAGACACACAGTAATTTGAATTAATCATATCTCAGTTCTTGACTTGCTTGTGTCTATTTTATTAATCCACCCGGATGGAAAATATTATCAGGCAGCATGTTCTGTAGTTCTATCGTTATAGGAATGATACATAAATGTACACAAGCGGAGGTCCTGCTTTGTTGGACTGCTGACTGACCTGGATATCACTTTAGACACTACACTCACATCTGAATCTTATAGTAAACTATTACAAAGATGATTTCTTTTATCTTAAGAACATTTTTATCTATCCTTTTCCCTTTCTGGAGCAGATAAACTTGGCCATGTTTAATCACATTCACTTTAAGACTTTAAGAGACCAGAACATAACAATATTCTTTCTGCATATGAACATGGATGCTTCTTCTTTTTTTTTTCTTTAGTGCATTGTCTAGCCTGGCATATATCTTTAGCCTTCTTCTGCAGCTGCACACATTCTCCAATCTTCTGATACCAATCTGATCTCTGTACATCATCTTGGCTATGCATCATTGCAGACAGGCCTTTAATGTAGGGAACACACTTCTTGTCTATTTTTCTCCATGTTAAAATATAACGAAAAATGCATTTTTGCCTGTGGACGGTATCACTTAGTAACCATGGAAATAGGTCTGGACCGTAGATGCCTTGATCCTTGATCAGTGAACAGTTGATAACTTAAACAAAATATATTTCTTGTTATAGAATCTCCTGGTTACACAGTTTGACTATATAGTACACAGTTATAGAAGTTAAATTATTTGTAATTACACTATCTCATGTCACCCAGATAACAATATGGTTTAGTTTTGGGTCTGGTTTCTCTCACGGTTTCTAACTTGTGTTGTCTCAGGGAATATTTTCCTCACAACCATCACCTCTGGATTGCTCATTAATTTTCATTTATATGCTGAATTTCTAAATTTCTGGTAAGCTGTTTTGTGACAACGTTCATTATGAAAAGTGCTATTATTAGACATAATAGTGAATTGAATTAAAAACCCATTTCCAAGTTTACTTTAACTAATGACTCTATAACATGCTTATAGAGAGTGAATTGTCACCTTCGGGCCAATCATATTTTAGAATTTAACGGCACTGTGTTGAACACAATTACATACAACTTCAACTGTCACCATTACTTCAGACTGCCATGAGAGCTTCCTCCAAATTTAATGTAATTACAACATACGTCGCAGTCTGTCACTATGATGTCAGCTCCTTTCAACATCTTGAAGTCCTAGGAGCTACTGTCAGATCCAGACTTGCACTTACATTTCCATCTGAGGGCTCTGTGACATCAAAGGATATGACATTTGTCATGAGGTATGTGTGTTGATGACTATTTGAAGTATACTTAAATAAAGCATGTGACATAAGTAGTCATGATGGCGAGTATTATGGGAATTGTCCTTCATGAGACTGGTAATGGAGCATGACGTTATCTGTAAACATAAACTCTCATGACATGACAGCTGGTGATATCCAACTTGAACTGATCATGATATGGTTATGTCAGTCTTATCATGCAGGATTCATTCACCATTTGTAAGTCAGCAGTTAATTTCTACAACAAACATCATGTAAACGGAAATCGATATGTAAACGCTCCACTGAGACGCCTTTATAAATAAAGCTTGGAAGCTGACAAAAGTATCTGAACAGGAATTTCATATACATATAAATTATAATCAAGTCACATGATATAAAAATATCATCCCCTAAATACAAATCTTAAATATTCAAATTTCAGACAACATGCAAAAGTAAAAATTACAAATTAGGATTATTGTGGCTCACCTGAAATCCCCGGGTAGATGCTTTCATAATGTTGAGACGTTTATGTTCTACTCGTTCTCTAGTTTTCTAGTGATGTTGATGCAATCTGTTGAAGCTATGAAAGCATTAGCTAAAAGCTAAAGTTAGCTGCTTAATAGAAATTTTGCTACATAAAAGTATAAAAACTTTTGAAGCACTTCTCTCTTTATGGTTTATAACAGCCTACTTGACTCTACTTAATGCTACTCCATGTCTCTTCACTTCATTTCATGAGAGACAATGATGATTTGCTAAATGTGAGTTCAACTCTGAAAGCATCTATTTCCTCTGGAAATCCCAAATCTCATTTATTTAAAATTTAAATGAATTTCTTTTAAATTATTATTATTATTATTATTATTATTATTATTATTATTATTATTATTATTATTATTATTAATCTTTTTAAATTTCACAAGGCAAATTTTACTCCTAGCAAGGTCAAAACAATACAACCCTGTTTTTAATTAATTTTAGAAATTAAAAAAAATATATTGTGACGTACAGTATATGATTCAAATATAGACATTTCATATTGTCAGCTACCAAGAACCATTGCTTATATATGTGTTCAAGTTATGAACGTGCATATAGGGCTGTTGGCCCAGCACAGGACTGTATGTAGCTACCTACACACTCAGTGCAGTGACATGCTGCTCATCTGAGGCCACACATCAAGCGTTCTTCACCGAGACCGACAACAATGTGACGTGCCTGACAGCCTGAAAAGATATGCCGACTCATGCAGCTGCATCCCTCACCTTTTCCACATCAGACATAAAAGAAAGAAGTGGATTATATGCATGTCTCAGTCTAAAAACGTTGGTGCTCAGAGAATCTGAAAGAAATAGAGAGTGTAAAGGAAGGAGACAACTCAGGTGCTGTTTATAGCCTTGTGGTTTGTATGTCTGTCTGAGTGTCGGGTATGTGATCTGCCGCATTGTCATTAGAACGGAGTGAAAGATGTGTCACAAATGGAGTGGAAGATGGAGAGAAGGAGAGAGAGAGAGAGAGAGAGAGAGAGAGAGAGAGAGAGAGAGAGAGAGAGAGAGAGAGAGAGAGAGAGAGTGGTAGATTAAAGGACTGAGAGATGAAAAAAAATAGGAGTTACAAAAGCCCAGTCTTCTGTGTAGACACAGCTATGTAGTGCATTAAGTCTGTCATTGTGGTGAATATGCTTTATTTTTCATTTATTTGATTTCATTGTCACCATGGTTACTGTTGTGTTAGTCTATGATTCTTAACTATGGCTTTGGGAAATGCTGCAATGACTCTGTCCTATTGAGACATCGTATTCGGTTAAACATGCATACAAGCACCCTTCACTTTACTTATGTCCTGTCTTCCCTCTTTCTGTCTTCCCTTTCCTTGTTCTCTCTAGTACTCTCTGTCTGTCTCGCCATCATTATGCTTGCAGCGATATAAGGCTTATACAGTACACAACTGAAATTCATACGCATTACATCCTTTGTGTGTGTGTTTGTGTGTGAGTGTGTTCTCCCACAAGCCTTCCCTTCACTAAGTTATCCACTGCGACATCACTGAAATGTTATTATGAATGATTATGAGGAGTGTAATAATATATTGTTAATAACAATTTGATTAACTTAGATTACAACAAAGGGAGCAGGTTTATTAAATTCTGTTTCATAGGTTTAGAAACCATAACATCTTCTGTGCAGGAAATAATGAGCCTTGTAGAGAATAAACACATTCGTACCAGTTACTCACTTGATATAAATGCTTTTTGTTTTTGTTTTGTTTGTTTTTATTTTTTATATCTGAATAAAAGCCTCATTGTGCCTGCCGATTAATGGTAGAGCAAAAAGCAAAACTGTTATAGTAATGTGACAAAGCCACATTTAGTATAGTACTATTCATTTCTGTTCGCTAATTCAGAATTCCATCAGCATTTTCAGTTCATTGATATGTGGGTGTGTGGAAGTGGAAGATATGAAAAAATATCTCTTTTTAAGTTTAAACTTTCAGCATTTTTGTGAAATATCACTAACGAAGAAGATTTTGCATAATTTTTTAGTGATTAGTAGAGATAAACAGTGTAGTCTGACCAAGGGTATGAGCTAACGAGGAGGAGATGGCTCATTCTTATTCATTATAGAGTTTAAAGCTCACTTATTATGTGAGTCTAAGTTGAAGTTGTTAAAATCCCAAATTAAAGCTTTAAAGATCGGGACTACATCGCGGAGGTTATGAGTGTGAACTTTCCTTAGATGCATTTCAGAAGAGAAAGCTGGAGTTTTGTCTATATGCTATATTGCTAATCACGTATTTACATCTATTATGTGTGAGCTTTTCCACATTATAATTTTCATCATGTACAAACAGTGCACAATTGGAAAGCAGTGTCCTGAGAAATTATGAGAAATTTTCAGACCAACAGTGAAATAAACCCAGTGTCATGATTCAGCCCGGACTTTGGCCACGTGCAGTTGTTTGCGTTTCTCGTCACGTGTCTGCCCCGCCTTCGTTTGCTCCTCCCTGTCACCACATTGTGTCATCATTGTTTTGTATTTTAGTCTGTCACTGATCCACTGATCATTGAATCCACTGATGCCTTGTCCTGTCTTCAGTCCGTGTCCTGTTTAGTGCTTTTTCATTATTAAACCCTGTTGTGTTTTTGCTATCCTGCTTCCTGCCCCACGTCATGACACCCAGTGACCTCTATGTTAGCTGTAGTCAGAACTGATTAAATCCCTGCAACAGATATGGTAAAGTTCACAATATTACATCTCCACATTTTCTTTTGCATTTATTAAAGTCTGTTATGATAAAAATCAGAAGATAAATTCTTTATTTTATATTAGTTTTATGCCAATTGGTCTACTGAGATGAGTCACTTTTTTGAGGATCTCAATATTAAATGATAATTACAAAATTTGAAATCAAAATGTTTATGGAAATTATGCTGTTTAGAAACAAGCTTTAGAAAGTCCGGCTCTTTTGCTTCGTTTATTCATTCATTCATTCATTTTCTACCGCTTTTCCGAACTATTCACTCGGATATTCACTGGTCACGGGGAGCCTGTGCCTATCTCAGGCGTCATTGGGCATCAAGGCAGGATACACCCTGTTACGGAGTGCCAACCCATCGCAGGGCACACACACACACACACTCATTCACTCTCACAATCACACACTACGGACAATTTCTGAAAGATGCCAATCAACCTCCCATGCATGTCTTTGGTCTGGGGGAGGAAACCGGAGTACCCGGAGGAATCGAACCCCAACCCTGGAGGTGTGAGGCGAACGTGCTAACCACTAAGCCACCGTCCCCCCTTTGGTTTCAAAAATTATTTGAAAACTTTGATCAACTTGTTACAGTGGCAGTTGTCTTTGAGTGGGATATATTAGGCAGCATGTGAGCAGTAGTTATTTATCGAAGTTGGTGTGTTAGAAAGCAGGAAATTTGGATCTGAAGAAAAGGCCCAAATTGTGATGGTTAGATTAATAGCTTCTTCAAAACAGGTCTTATGTGGTGTTCCCATTATGTAGTGGTTAATAGCTACCAAAAGTCATGTAAAGAAGGACAACAGGTAAACTGGTGACAGGGTCATGAGCACCTCACTGATGCATGTGTGAAGCGAGTGCTAGCACATCTGTTCCAATCCCACAGAACAGATACTGTAGCACACATTGCTAAAAATGTTATTGCTGGCTATGATAAAAAGTTGTCAGAACACCCAGTGCAGTACAGCTTGCTGTATTAAGAGCTACATAGCTTCAGATTAATCAGACTGCATATGCTGACCCCTGAACCCCAAAAAAGTGCCTACATTGGCTACAGTATGTGAGCATAAAAACTTTGGTATGGAGCTACTGAAGAAGGTGACCTGGTCTGATGAATCATGTTTTATTTTACATTATGTGGATTTGAAGAAGGCATGCATGAGTAGGCAGTCTGGGTAATGTTCTGCTGGGAAACTTTGGGACCTGGCATTCATGTGGATGTTACTTTGAATACCACCTGCCTAAACATTACTGCAGACCAGGTCCACCCTTTCATGGCAACAGTATTCTGGCATGTCAGTGGCTTCTTTCAGCAGGATAATGCACCCAGATATACACTGCAAAAATTGTTCAGGAATGATTTAAGGGCATGACAAAGAATTCAAGGAGTTGACTTGGCCTGACTTAGTTTATCTGTGGGATGTGCTGGACAAACAAGTCTGACCCACAGAGGCCCCATCTCACAACATACGGGACTTAAAGGATCTTTAGATAGATAGATACCACAGCATACCTTCAGAGGTCTTATGAAGTCCATGCCTAGACGGGTCAGAGCTGTTTACTGGCACAATGGGAACCTATACAAAATTAGGCATGTGGTTTTAATGTTAAGGCTGATCAGTTTATATACAGGGTAAATATGTAAAAAAAACATCTTTTGAATTCTTTTTTTATAATAGTAATATAAATAGAAATGGTTCTAGTATAATAAAATCAAAGACATCAGTGTAATACCAGGAACCTTGTTCTCCTGAGCAAATCCAAAAGTGTTACATAGATTTATTTTAAACATGATATAATGTGGCTGATTTCAAGTGATTACATCACAATTATCTGATTAATCAGAAGGTGTTAATTAACGTTCTGTAGTAGCAAATCACATGTTTGTATGTGTTAATGTCTTTAATCCAAATGATCTGTTTCTAAAGTAAAGGTTCATTCACAGGAAGGGTGGGTAGTCGCTCCACATAATTCTAGCTTATTATTAAACATATTTGTGAACATGATGATATGGTGAAGCTTTCTGTAGAGAGATGAACATTACCGTGAATGAAAAGGTGTCAGCACTTTTAATCAAACAGAATAGAAGACTTTATGCTTTGTGACTTTATCTAATGTGACAAGATTATATTATATCTACTTCTGGAGAGGAACTGTTACGGAGGTTTGTGATAACAGAAACTGACAACTTTTAAACCTAACTATTAATGGTAACAACGTAAAGCATGTAATTTATTAATAAATTACAATCGTAAATGTCGACATGTTGCTGTGGTGTAAGAGAATAAACCATTGTACATGTTGCATGCAGGAATATAATCAATGGCTAATGGCAACACACCATTAGGGTTTTTATTCCTTATCAGGAATCGTGGTGGTTTAGTGGTTATCATATTTATTTGCCTCATACCTCTGGGGTTGGGGGGTTTGATTTCCACCTCCTGTGTGCGTTTGAAGTTTGCATGTTTTCCCTGTGTTTCGGTGGTTTACTTGGAGTATTCCCATTTTTGGGACTTGACTTGTAGGCTGACTGGCATCTCTAAATTGTTAATCATGTGTGTGTGTGAGTGTCACCCACCTTTTGGCCCGAGTCCCATGGAATTGTCTCCAGAAGCCCTGCAACCCTGTGTAAGATAAATAGAACAGAATGGATGGATAGATGTTATTAGTTCACAATTAGAATAGTCTTTTCATGGCTAAATGAATTTGTTATGCTACTCGATTATTACATAGTTGATACTTTTTTACCTTTGAGAGTTTATCATAGTTTTTTAAACCCCCGCTCAGTGATGATAGACTCTGGGGATTGTAAAAAAAAATCATGGTACCTCTCTCCGTCTGTCTCTCTGTCTCTCTGTCTCTCTGTCTCTCTGTCTCTCTGTCTCTCTCTCTCTCTCTCTCTCTCTCTCTCTCTCTCTCTCTTTTTTTTTTTTTTTTTTACAAATTTATTCAGGTTAATATCAGTCACTGTCACCATAGCAGCTATGTGACGTGTCCCTTCCAGCAGAGAGCCTATTACAATCATGCATGTCATTGCAAATGCATCGGATCAAAAAGACACTGATTACCTCCACATTCTCTCTGTATCTGTCATTCTTTCTCTTTGTGGCTCTCTCTCTCTCTCTCTCTCTCTCTCTCTCTCTCTCTCTCTCTCTCTCTCTCTCTCTCTCACACACACACACACACACACACACACACACATGCCATCTGTCTTGTCTTTAGCCCCATACTCATCTTTCCCTCTCTATCCTCTGGTACCTGTCTGTCTCTCTGTCTTGCTGTGTGTGATGCTGCTCCTGTGTAAGCCACTGTCCTCCTTTTAACTTTTTTGCCATCTGCTCCTCTCCTTCTGTCCCTCTGCACACCTCACATCCCCTCCTCCTTCTTATAGCCCCCTAACCTTTCCATCTCTTATCTTTTGGTAATAATGTCTAGTACACTGTCAACATGGACATATGAGGCAGCATAAAAAAAAATCCCACTGGACTGAATGAACAACTGAACAGTTGAATGGAGCAGGGTTGGTGTGAGGAAAAGAATCAAGTGTGCATGATTAAAAAGGGGAGTGAATTTTGTCATATCTGCTTGTGTGCATTTGTTTGTGAAGGAACATAATTGCATGAGTCAGCTAGAGAATCTGTGTGTGTGTGTGTGTGTGTGTGTGTGTGTGTGTGTGTGCGTGTGTGTGTGTGGCCATGTTCCACAATGATGATTAAAGGAAGCCACGATGATTTAAATCCTTTATAAATGTGTGTGTGATTTAGGATGCCAAGAGATATATACTTATATGGACAGTTTAATGAGTTTCTTGTTTTGTGTGTTTGTGTGTGGCCATGTTTCATGATGATGAATTAAATTCTTTGTGTGTGTGTGTGTGTGTGTGTGTGTGTGTGTGTGTGTGTGTGTGTGTGTGTGTGTGTGTGTGTGTGTGTGTGTGTGTGTGTGTGTGTGTGTGTGTGTGTGTATGTGTTTGTAAGGATGGGGCATGTTCCACACTGATGAGTAAAGAAAGGATGCCATGATGAGAAACACCTTTATAAATGTATATGTGTTTGTGTGTGTCTCTCTCTGTGTGTGTGTGTGTGTGTGTGTGTGTGTGTGTGTGTGTGTGTGTGTGTGTGTGTGTGTGTGAGAGAGAGAGAGAGAGAGAGAGAGAGAGAGAGAGAGAGAGAGAGAGAGAGAGAGAGAGAGAGAGAGAAGAGTGTGTGTGTATGTGTGTGGCTGCTGTTGGCAGGCTCACTGTGATGTGGAATTAGTAAGCAGCGCTGAATTCTAAAGAGAAATTGGATCAGATTACAGTCAATTTTGGCACTGGATTAAACCCAATCCTCTCAGTGCTTCTAATCTGACCGAGAGAGGAAAAAAAAAGAGCTTAAAAGTCTTTTGTAGGAGAGGAAGAGCTAGTGGCTGCTGCCCATAGACCCAGTATTCTCTTGGCTGAATTTCTTTTGAGTGTGTGACCTGCCTGAATTGCTTTGATATTCATAATTAAGTCCAAATTCTTAGTTTCTTAGTCTAAATCAACACTTTCTGCAGATGTCTGCACTCTTTTCTCTACGTTTTGCCATGCTTTTTCCACTCCATCTCAGCACGCCATTTCATTTTCTCTTTTCACACTCATCCCTAGTGTCTCCCTTATCTATGTGTGAAGCTGTATTTGGGCTCCTGTCCAAACTCAGGACTCCTGCTGATTTCTGAATCTTCTTTTCTATCTTTTCCACCGGCTCCTTGCTGCTCTGAAGATTTTCCCCCTTGCATTTGGATCTTCACTGCTGACGTACACTGACTCTAGAAAAGTGCTGCGTATTTTTATTTAAGAGTTACAGATCGAAATTGCTTAAAGATGTCCAATCCAAGAACATTGTGCTTTTTTTTCTTTCCTTCTTAATTTCTTTCTTTCCTTCTTTCTTTATTCCTTCCTTCATTAGATCCTTTCTTCCACCCTTCTTTCCTTCCGTCACATGTACCTGATTACAGTAGTTTTACAGCCCAGACCCTAATGCAGGACTTCTATATGCTTTTTATTCCCAGACTCATAACAAAACAAAACCATAAATGTTACATAACATAAACCAAGATAAATAGTACACAGAAACGAACTGTGAGGGGTTTTTTACACTTGGTCACTTCATGTGCTTTCTGTGATCCGATAGCTATCCGATCGTAAAAAGACCAGGTATAAACACCCTCCGAAACGGTTTCGAGACGGATATAAATCCGATCACTCAAACCACTTCAGGAGGTGGTCTGGGATGAATTTCAGATGAAACTGGACAGGTGTAAATGCATGTAGTTGTTCAAGCCACATACGTCAGCGCTAAACTCCTCCCAAAAGGAAGTACGTCACTCGCAGGTGACTCGCGAGTCGTGCATCGCGCCAGAAACAAATATGTTTTCCCACCAGCGCTGGCTCCAATCTTTCACCCAGGTGTCTTGTTTTTTCTTAAAATGCACTGCTGCCGAGAGCAAAAACGCAGCAAAGAGTAAATGCTGTTTTTTTGTAGCAACTGCACACACCAAAGCGTGTTCCATTTCAATTACCCCGGAAATGAGGTACAATATATTTGCATTTTGGGGCAGGAGTAGAAAGATCGGACTGATATCCGATTCACCGAGACGCATTTATGTGGCCTATTGTAAATGGAACAGTTTTAACAAATCAGATAGCTATCGGATCAGAGAAAACACATGAAGTGACCAGGTGTAAAAAGGCCCTAAGACTAACACAATAGGGCAGGTATAAGTAGAGGAACACATAACAGGGATAACAAGGCACAGGTGGGGAAAAACTTGACCTTTAATTAGCAAAAATTCCTTCCAGCACCCCCTCTGTTGGTCTGGCAGGGAATAGTCCCAAAAGTTCATATCATCTTCCTTCCTTCCTTCCTTCCTTTCCTCCCTCCCTTCAGGAAAGAATACATCGCATGTCATACATGAACAGAATTTCCCAAAGGATTCAAAAAGCTTGTTGAAGAAATGCTGACATCAGTTTCCTCCCCCAGAGTCCTCTAGTGCTAAAAGGCATTAGTGTGTTGCTCTCTCTGCATTGATCATATTCCCAGGGCAGATTCAATAAAGGATAGAAACATACACAGAAAAATGACTGAACAATGCAGGGCTTGTTCTTCCAAATTTCTTCTTTCTGTGTGACTTTAAAAGGTTTTTAACAAACAGTGACAGATTGTACAAAACCTAATGAGCTTATCTCCTCTAATTAGCTTGGAACTGACTGTCTCTGTGTTCAAGCCACAGGACAACTCCGAATACTGATTAAGCAAGAACCTCAAACTGCTTTGAAAATCTTGCCTTTTTGTGTGACAATGCAACTGGTTTTAAGGACATGAAAATGACTGACTAGTAAAATATAGAATCTGTAAAATTAGTGATGTATAGAATACAGAAAAACCATCAAGTTGGCCTAATGGTTAGAGAGGTTGTGGGTTTGAGTCTCGGGCCGGCAATACCGCGACTGAGGTGCCCTTGAGCAAGGCACTGAACCTCCCCAACTGCTCCCTGGGCGCCGCAGCATAAATGGCTGCCCACTGCTCTGGGTGTGTGTTCGCTGCTGTGTGTGTGTTCACTGCTGTGTGTGTGCACTTTGGGTGGGTTAAATACAGAGAACAAATTTTGAATATGGGTCACCATATTTAGCTGTATGTCACGTCACTTTTCACTTTCAACAATGGGCTGCACACTATACACTTTACATTTTAGTCCTTAGCTCTTATGTACTCCTCTGTTGTTCAGTTTAGCACCATGGTCCTAGAGAAAGGTTGTTTCAGTTCACTATGCAGTGTGTCAGCTATATATTGTTGAAATGACAACAAAAGCTTCTTGACTTGACTTGAAGAGCTACAGAACACACTATACTATATATATATATATATATATATATATATATATATATATATATATATATATATATATATATATATATATCAATCAGCCGTGGTTCGTTTGAAATTGGAATTATAAGGCTTGATTTAATTGACATTACTTTTCAGTCAGGCTCCAGCAAACATGTAAAGGCAAGTGTAAGAAAAGACATGTGTTTGGACTAATGTCAGGAGATTGTGAGTCATGACAGTGTTATAGCCACCCACAGCTATGAGCCAAAAGAAGCAAAACTGGCCATGCTGCGTTCATACTCTTTTATCCAATGGCCTCATTTATCAATCTTATAGTAAATTGTGTGTAGATTTTATGGGATGTTAATCTTTCATCAGCTGAGGCATTTGTTTATGGCTTGAGGTTGTTTAATTTTTCTTAACCTATCGGTATGTGTTGGCTAGCTGTCTTTTTTGACAATAACAATACAAATTAAATAATTTGAAATTGAGGTTTATATTAGATAGTTTCCTTATTTGTGAATGTACACACATTTATGAGCACGAGTAGGATGCAGATGATTTACTAATAATTCTGTCTGTATCCAGGTCCAGATGAGTTGACCTTCTCCAGTATGTGGTGTCCTCTGTGCTAGGAAAAAAAATAATGGTGTATATACTCATTGGACTGTGACATTGAGGTGTTTAAAATGACCAATACCAATTCTATACACTCTACCTTATCAGTGTGAGTGCTGTATTGAGAATGATCCATCATACAACTCAGATCAACTTTATTTATCTATTCGTCTCATACACAATTAAACACATTATGACATGTAGTGAACTATTTTTTTAATGACTGACAGTGTATTAAAAACGAAGATAAACTCAAGAGAAAATCAAGATAAAATATTGTAATTAAAAATACTTTTTTAAAATGCAATCTGTAGTACAATAAAGTAGGAAGCTCTACAATGTAAAATATGAATACAATGACTGAAATGTTTAAATGAATGAAATGGATTGAATAAAGTGCAATGAGCGTGCAATGGGTGTGTGGAGTGTAATGTGTGTGCAATGGGTTTGCAGTTGTAGTGCATTTCGTGGATTGAGCTGTAATCAGTGTTATCCAAGCTCTTGGTGTTTTACTAGTTGAGGGACACTTTCCACTGCCTGACAGGCTGAAGTGGAGTGCAGCTGATAAAGTGTGCATAGCGACCGATGATGGATGTTATCGCGCACCTACAAAGTGTCTATCGAGATGGAAGGTGTACCTGTTAAACAGGCAGCTGAATGGAAATATAAGATATAAGTTCGAGTATTTGTAATGCATGTTCTTTTTGTAAAATATCTCAGTATGAATCTAAAAAGTGTCTATTGTTTAGTTGCATGTTTTGCTGTGTTGTTTAGGTTGGCTATGAAAATGCCGGCACAGTGGAGTTCCTGGTGGACAAACACGGAAAACACTACTTCATAGAGGTCAACTCCCGTCTCCAGGTGGAGCACACTGTTACTGAGGAGATCACTGAGTAAGGTTCCCTTAATTTAATCCAGTTATTTTCACAGATAAGAAAAGAAGAGGCTTGTCTAGTGATAATAGGTTTTTATTTATTTTTTTTTTGTTTTTGCATATTGTCAGTGTTGAAGCCATTGGCACTGTCTCACAGACACTATTTATCTCTCAGTATCTATTGCTTTTCTTTCTTTTTTTTTTTTTTTTTGGTAAATCTCTTTCTAAGCCCTTGCCTGAAGTGATTTGTATGTAATGAAAGACTGAATAGTAGCTGTTGCCAGTGTCTGTGTTGCTAGCTGCATTATTGTCCCTTAATGTGTGTGAATATACACAAGGGAAAAAACTGAGAAGACAGGATATAAAGAACATGTAAAGAGGGGATTCTGAATTGTCCACTTTCTGTGGTTCAATGATAACCTGCAAACTGCACTTAAATGACAAATAATAGCTACACACACACACACACACACACACACACACACACACACACACACACACACACACACACACACACACACACACACACACACGTTCTCACATTATCACACCAGTGAGTGGAGTGTTTGATTGCACTATCATCTCTAATTTATACAACATCTTGTGCCCACACACACTCACCCACATTCACACACAATTACACTACACACTTTTTTTGTACTATCCTTTTCAAGACATCCATAGACTATTCCCTGACCTTAATCTCAGTACACAAAAGAAAACATTTGTTAACCAAATAATCTGTGAGGAAGACATACATGTGTATATGGGTTCAGAGCACAAGAGTAAACGATGGTTAAATCTAACAGTTAGCAAAACCTTGAATGCAGATGAGATGCTAAAGCATGCTAAAATCAGCTTTCATAACTATTATATTTGGAGAACAGAGACTGAAATACATCAGGCATTATTTCTTTTGAACAATTTTCACATATCTGGTGTAATTTTTCAGTGGACTTGAAAAATTGCGTTTTTCAGGGGACATGAGATGAGAAGTGTCACTTCACTGGATAAGTATAATGGTAGTGTCCTCCTGAATCAAAGCTAAGGTTAGCATTGGATATATGTCTGAAAGCATGCTGATGCAATTTACTTTTTTAAAATCAACTGAGTAACAGTGATTAAAATAGACACACCATGAGTCTTCATTCCTGTTTTCCTGCAGTGGATCATGCTCTCAGAAAGGAATTGAGCCTAACTTTAGTTTAAGCCTTATTCGTATGGGATTAGTTTTATATGTGGAGGTAGGGTAATGTAATAATTACCAGAGCTTCTTTGTGATTTTAATCCCGTGCGAACTGGGACTTCTTCCAGTCTGAGCGTTCCCATGCTGGTGAGGATTACAGCGTCTTTTACCTTCTATTAAACGGCCTGTGAAAATAACACCAGGTTAATCTTATCCCATGGAAATTAACCTTTGGAGAAATATTACACCAGCTCCTGTAGGAAATTTATTTTCCTGATATTCTCATGCGTATTTTTGCAGTCGAGAATGTATAACCTCTAGCCAGTGGTTCTCTGCCTCTGACACTTGCCATAATATTGTGAGCAATCTCCATCTTCCATAAAGTGATGTGTTGATATCTTGACTGCAAAGTTTTAGTAGAATTTTAGCAGAGATAAAGCTGCAATATAATAGTATGTAACCCTGCCTATGGCTTGAAAATGAAATGTAAAGTGTATCCATTCCTTCTCTCTCTTTGACTATAGAGAGATAAGTGGTGCTGTCATTACTAAGCTGTCTGCAATTGAGAAAATGTAACACTCATCTAATCATCCTGCTCTCTTATTATTTCAACAACTTCCTCTTCCTTTAATATTTCCATAGATTTCTCATATATATATATATACTCTTATATATTCCGCAGCTAATGTTTTTCTTGTCCGCATTCATTTTTCTTCTTCACTGGATGCTCAAGTCAAGTCTTTTTAAGCTCTCACATACACACAGACACACACTTTACAAAATATACAGGTCGAGTGTGTTGAAGTGTGTAGTCTGTGAGTTCCATTTGATAGTGTGTAATTGCTGGTGGTTATGGGTAGTATCTTTGTATTTGAATATTCATCTCTTCTTTTTTCCTGCAGTAGTAATAGCGTATCTAATAAAAGCAGCAGCTACACGACGAGAGCATTTGCACACTCACACATGCATATAAACACAATATATGAGGAATGATTTCCAATATCTTCTAAGCTTAAATTTTATTTGCATAAATTCTTCATACCTGTACAACATATTTGTTGAAATTCGTTCTGTGTGCGTGTGTGTTTTATCCATAACTATCTCCTAGCATTGAATATACGTCTGAAAACATGCTGATGCTATGCACTTTTTTTAATCAACTGAGTAACAGTGATTAAAATAGATACACCCTAAGTCTTCATTCCTGTTTCACTGCAGTGGATCATGCTCTCAGAAAGGAATTGGTGTTGTTAAAGCCTAACTTTAGTTTAAGCCTTATTCGTATGGGATTAGTTTTATATGTGGAGGTAGGGTAATGTAATAATTACCAGAGCTTCTATGTGATTTTAATCCCATGCGAACTGGGATTTCTTCCAGTCTGAGCGTTCTCGTGCTGGTGAGGATTACAGCATCTTTTACCTTCTATTAAACGGCCTGTGAAAATAACACCAGGTTAAACTTATCCCATGGAAATTGACCTCTGTGGAAATATTACACCATCTCCAGTGGGACATTCAGTTTCCTGATATTTTTGCAAGTATGGATGCAGTCAAGGATGTTTAATTTCATTGTAAGCTCAGTCCATGGTGTGGTAAGCCTTAAATATGCCAAATGGTGTAGTAAATAAAAAAGGTGAGTAAAGTCCCATTCTGATTGTATTTCTACTTGCTAACATGTATGATAAGCTCAGTAGTCTACTTATACTAATGTTATCAAGGTAATGAGAATAGAGGTTAGTTACTTACAGAGTCATGTCATGTATAGTATAATCAACAGTACATGCATCATTAGAGATCAAGGAAAAGATTAATTCAATTATGTGTACCCAATACAGCATGCAGTTCCCGGAACTGCAGAGACGGCACACAGAACAAGCCACTTTTTCTGTTGTGTTTAGTGCACTCTTTGTATTTTCTGTTTATGCATTTGATTTGTTCTCAACATTTAGTCCATTTGCCAAATGCACTTTGAAATGTTTTGCAAGCTTTCTGAAACATCTTCTCCCAAACTGAAAGCGTATGCATAATTTGTAGTGTTTAATAGTGTTGTTCTCTCCAAACTGAAATAAACCTTAAAGTTCCAGCAATTGTCTAGCTTTGTTTTGCCCTGTCAGTGCCATGTTGTATTATCAAGCACTAAAAAGTGGCACCATGTTACACATGACACACAGGGCTGCTTTGATGGGCTGACAACACATATGTAACGACGATGCACTCATCTTGGAATTTCAACATTAGCAAATATTGTGTCCTGAAAGTTAATCATCTACATTTACACTTAGATTTACATTTACATTTACATTTACAGCATTTGGCAGACGCCCTTAGCCAGAGCGACGTACATAAGTGCTTAAATAACATTGAATACATTAATGCTGGTTCACTAGGTTACATACTTAAGATACCATGAGTTTAAAACATTTGTCAAAGGTTTTTTTTTTTTTTTTTTTCTTAAAGTGCTAGTTGAAGTGTTTCCTGAATAAGTAGGTCTTCAACTGCCGCTTGAAAATAGCCAGTGACTCAGCTGTCCAGACCTCTAGGGGAAGTTCATTCCACCACCTTGGTGCCAGAACAGAGCAGAGTTTTGTAGTATACTTGCCTCTTACACTGAGAGATGGTGGAACCAGGCGAGCAGTGCTGGTAGATCGGAGGTTGTGATGAGGGCTTTGAGGTAAGAGGGAGCTGGTCCATTTTTGGCTTTGTAGGCCAGCATCAGTGTTTTGAATCGGATGCGTGCAGCTACCGGAAGCCAGTGGAGGGATCTTGGGCAGGTTGAAAAGAAGCCGGGCAGCTGCATTTTGGATCATTTGCAGAGGATGGATTGCGTTCATAGGTAGACCTGCCAGCAGTGCAGTGCAGTAATACAGTCTAGAAATGACAAGAGACTGAACAAGTACCTGAGCAGTCTGTGTGGACAAAAATGGCCGAATCCTTCTAATGTTGTAGAGAAGAAACTGACATAAGCGAGTAACATTAGCAACATGAGAGGAAAAGGACAGTTGATTGTCCATGGTTACCCCAAGGTTGCGAGCTGTGGCTGAAGGGGAGATCAGATCGTTGTGCAAGGATATAGCAAGATAATGACCTGGGGATGAATCACCTGGGATGAACAGCAGTTCAGTTTTGCTAGGATTGAGCTTTAACTGATGAGCAGTCATCCATGATGAAATTTCTGCCAGACATGCTGAGATCCGGTCAGAAGCTGTGGCATGGGGTGGGAAAGAGAAGATAAGTTGTGTATCATCAGCATAGCAGTGGTAAGAGAACCCATGTGATGAAATAACTTCACCAAGAGAGTGAGTATACAGGGAGAAAAGAAGATGACCAAGTACTGAGCCCTGTGGGACGCCAGTGGAGAGTCTGCGTGGAGCAGATGTCACTCCCCTCCATGTTACCTGATATGAGCGTCCTTACAATATGTTATTGACAGGTATAATTAATGGTGCTTGCAAAGCAACATTCTTGTTATTGTGCCGGACAAAATTTGGCACGTAACTTGTCCTGCAACTTTCGTCCTAGACCCATGAATGAGGTGTCAAATTGACCGGCTCATTGAGGAGAGGTGTGCTATGACTTTTATAAGCGATCGGAATTCCGAAATTCCCGGTACGGAAGCTCAAATTGGCTTATTTTTCCCATAGACTTCCATTATAAATTTTGGAGGTTTATAACTCGGCACGTTTTCGAGCGATTTACACCAAACTCGACCAGCTCCTTTAGGACCTTACTCCGGACAAAGTTCAAATAGCAACTTTTGTCCAAAAGTATTGGCACCTCACTGGGTATTCACGTGATGTCACGTGTAGCCCGCCCCCAAAATAAGCGAAATCAAAAAGTTAGCACAACACGGACATGTCATATATAAAAACACTCATCAAGATGAGGGGAACTTGCCACGTGCAAGCACCATTCACATTTTCTTCAGGAAATGTTCATTCTAGTTTATTTTGTTATAGGCATTTCCTCATCATCTAAAATGAATCAACAGCCTGCAAGAGCCTTAATCGCCCAGCCTGACCAAAATTTAATCTGAAACCACTGAAAAAAGGAATACACACAGTTAAAAAATATTACATATAGTTTACATACAATATTACATTTCCAACAAAATGTAAATTCATTGCTTATACTAAACTCAATGTTTCTAATTACTAGACTGATTTAAGTAGAGTGAGCCTGAGTGATTCACATAGAATCAACACAAACCAATTACAAAGTAAGATCTCCTGAGGATGTTGCCACTGATGGGAACTAAAACTATAGTATTAAATTTCAAGCATGCAAGGTAGAACAGTGCAGTGGTCATGGGGCCGGTACAAAACACACGTATTATGGGTTTGATTTTCAAGGATTCTCACTCATTCCTTCTCAGGTGCGAGCTTGGTATTTGACATTAACACAGATTATGTTAATGTTACTCGATTCAGTCACATGGGATCGATGTATGTATTCGAATTAAGGAAATTAAATGAGCTTAGTTATTTCAGCATATAAACTCTAGTTAGTTGTTCTCTGTCTCTGACACTTGTCGTAATATTGCGAGCAACCTCCATCTTCCATAAATTGATGTATTGCTGATCTTGACTGCAAACTTTCAGTGGAATCACAGCAGAGATAAAGCTGCAATATAATAGTATGTAACCCTGCTCACGGTTGTGACTTACGATTGTTCTCACCTATGGTAATGAGGCTTAAATGGAAAACCTCAAATGACTCAAATGTGTGTAATTGCCGGTGTTTATGGGTAGTGTATATGTATTTGAGCATTCATCTCTCCTTTTTCTGCAGTGGTATCAGCATATATAATAAAAGCAGCAGCTACACAACGGAACACAGCACTTGCACATGCACACATGCACATAAACACAATACATGGGGAATGAGTTCCAATATCTTCTGAGCTTAAATTTTATTTGCATAAATTCTTCATACCTGCACATCATATTTGTTCAAATGAGTTCCATTTTGTCTTTGTGTGTGTCTTATCTAGAGCTACTGTATCTCAAAGTGTGTTTTGGTTTCACAGACCTTTAAATGGCTCTAATTTGCATTGATTGAAATGGAAATGAGATCAGTAATAGACACATTGTTGTTGTCATTAGAGCATGAATGGGCTCTGATGGGGTGTCAATAGAAGACGCAGTACAGACTAAAGCAGATTAAGTGTTCACTTATCCAAACACTACGGCTCTCCTCTGGCTCTGTCATGCCTTGAGCTCTTTAAAGATACTGATCTGACATGAGATATGTGTGTCGGTCGGATCATTTGGTGCCATGGTTTCTTTTGTTACTCAATGCTTTAGTGTTACTATGCTCATTACTTAATTATTTTGTTCATTTGTTTGTTCAGATGTATGTGTTCAGCTCAGAAAGGGTCAATTTACCACACAACATGCATATTGATCACAGTTACTCTGTTCATAAGCTCTCCCTCATGTCCATTATCTCTCCGGCACTCCCTCTGCCTTTATTTAGCTCTTTTCCCGTCATTACTCTGGTCCTTCCTCTCACCCTGGCTTCCCATTGCTTTTCCATTGGCTTTATTATTATTATTTTTTACTGTATTGTAGTACACACCATGCCACTGCAGTCCATGCCATGTCTTCTTGCTCTCACTCTGTCCTTGCCTTGATCTGTCTGATGTCTTGTCAGTTTGTTTTATGAAGTGTCTGACCTCCTACCAACTTTTAATCTCCTTTCGTTCTTCTTTTTAGTCATGTGTGTGTCTGATGTAGTGCTTTAACAATCATGTGTCTCTTCAGAGTTTTTGCAGACTTGCAAAAATGCAAAACATTTGTTCACATTCAGCACTATTAAACACTTTTCTCCAAACCCATTAGACCATCATTTTCTGGTGCTGGATTTTATGTTGACAAGCATTTATTATTATCATTCAAATTGCGCAGAAATCATTTACAGGCCCTGGGAAGTGTATATTCGCATTGTAGCTGGTGGGGTTTTATTGGTGCTGCTACAGAGGGAAAGTGACTGGGTATTTCCACAAAGATGTCACCCTTTTATTTTAACGTAGATGCAGGTTCCCGAAGCTACACCTTAACCTTTTCTGCTGCACGACTGGTTTGAGACAAAATTATGCAAGGACGGATTCTACCTGGGGCAAATCTCATGTTAACAACAAAGTACCAGACAGAGCCAGGAGCTGGCAACACAATAGCTGTTAGCTTTATAGCCACTGGGCATAAGAGACAGGATTTCATTAAATGTAATCGCTCCTAATGGATCCCAGCTTGTGCCTTGGCTTTGTCAATGTGCTGATGCTGCTTAAATTTTTTTTTTTTCATTCTACACATCTTTATAGAACAGAATGTAGCTCAAACCTACACTATAAACACCATTAATTTTGTTTAATGAACCAATCTGACATATTTCTTCTAGGACCAATCAAACTGTTCTTAATCATTGCAGAGCTCACCTCTCAAATCCTTGCATTTAGACTGGACAGGGTTTCAACTCCATCCTGGATCTTTCAGAGTTCATGGTTGACTTGCTGGATCTATAGCCATAATTAAGATTTGCTATCTACCTCTTGTTTCCATTCAATTAGCCTTTTACCAATAAAATAGTATGTGTGATGTTGTCATTCTTAAAAAAAAATATATATATATATATATGTATTTGTATATATATATATTTGTTTTCATTAATTGCCACAAAAGTGTTGGTGTATTGCCCTTGAGCTGTTTTTATATGTAAAAGTTACACATATTAAATAAATATAATTATATAATAATTTAATTATAATATAACATAATGTGTTAATTAAATATTCTAATAAATTTAGTTTGAATATGTTCCAAAAGAATCTGTTCAAGTTTGTTTTTTGTGTACTTGGGAAACCTCTGCTTCTATTTCATAGTTCTAAACTGCCAGAGACGGTTAAGCATACGTTCATTGGTCTGCCTCTTTGTCATTCTCGTAGAAAAATCTCATTCGAACACACACAGTGGTTTGGGCTGGCATTAGCCTTGCTCTGCTTGCTCTGGTCCTATGGACTTCTCATACCCAATGTCATACCAGTTTTAGTATTGACTACCTAAGCAAGGCTCTAACAGATCCTTTTCCTTAGTGTAGTGTTATGTTGCTGGAAGTGAGACAACAATGTCTTGCAGGTTTGGAACCTGGGTTTTGGGTCATCTCCTAGCTTGACTGCATGGTCACAAGAGATCAGCAGGGAGCTCCAATGAAAAATCAGGTATCTTTACCTCTCTTAGGTGAGACCAGGTGGCTGAGCTTACAACAACAATTCAGATCCTCCAGACCTTACTGTCCGGTTCTGTTACTATTTCTAATAAAGAAGTTGATTATATAAGGGATACATGTATGCATGCACTTATGTTACTTCGCCATGATTGATCCGTTGGCTGAATGATCCGGGAGATCTGGATGCCATTTCACTAGCTACGTCTGATTCCTTCAGACGTAGCTATAACAGGGCTATAACAGGGCTATTATTCCTTATTGCAAAATGCACCATCTCCACTATCCCAGTCTCAGCAGACCCATAATGATGAGGGCTCAGAACCACGTGGAGCTGAGCTCTCAGTAGTATTTTCATTGCAATGTGCACTGAAGATGACACTAGCAAAACTGAAAACTGCCATGACTTGGTCACTTCGCCTTTCATTCAGATACAATAGACCAGTGCAGGTGTCACTCCTTAGCTCACTTGACGCTGGCACTTCATGCTTCTATTGCTAAGGGCCCCTCGGATCAAACAGCACTTACTTGATGCTTCACTGCAGGCTTTAGGATCAATCGGCTTTGCTAACGGAAAACCTTTTGGCTGCTGACACAGGACAAACATCAGGTATGGCTTGCCATACTAGCCTTTTTCAAATGCCACTAATACTTAGTCAGGGTTTTTGGGCCAGTTGCTCAGAAAGCTTTGGAAGTAGACTCTTGGTCTCAGCCCGCAGGAGGTTATTGTGATCATGTAGCACACAGGTCAGCAGCCTATCAGACAGCATCACAGCAGCAAGTACAGGGACAATCTTACAGACCATCACATCCTCCAATGCATCCTATTGCCTCCCTGTCAAGAGGTGAAGGGGCCCGTTCCTGCCCGCAGCCACCCACATGTCCTTTCATTGTTTGGAAAAGGGATGGCAGTTTCAGAACTCGAACTCAGACATCTGAACACGTAAACAAGCACCTCAAACCTTCGGTCTGCCTCTCTTTGCATGTGTGTTCACATGTTGTATCTAGACAGCCCTGGAACCATTGCACCAGGATGTCCTTTTTATTCTGCCATGTCTCTGGCTGCTATGTGCCAGGACACCTTCGCAGATAGTCAGCAACACACTGCACCTACTGGAACATGTCGCAAAACTAGGATTGAGGGTAAATGTGCAGAAAAGCTGCCCTGTTCCTTGCCAGTCAATCTATTTTCTAGGAATGCACCTACTGTAGCTTCAAGGTCAATGGGAGCCACTCTTACTGTACATGGCCGAAAAGACAGGCTGTGCACAGGGCATTAGTGAGCTTCCATGCTCAGTGTAGGCTTGCTTGCATCACCTTTCTACATCTGGCTGGGATTTTCACAGCAGCCTTGATGGTCATTCACCTAGGGCTGTTACTGACACTGGTTAATAGCAAGACTGTGGTAACCAATTCACAACCGATTAACCCTGGCCACAGCCAGCTGTGTGGCCTTCCTGTCACTCTGGTGGGGGGGAGCAATTTCTCTAGACAGGGGTGATGATGCTTCTTCCTGTTCCCTTCAGAAGGTGATAACCACAGATACTTCTCTGACAGGGTGGGGAGGACTGTGGCAGCATTGTGGCATTCAGGGAAGCCAACAGCTAGAGGGATGTCATGTTAACCTGTTAGAACTGGGAGCAGTAATCCTCACCCAGAGACATTTCAGGCAGCAGCTGTCAGAAAGACACATATTGGTGTGAACAGACAATACAACAATCAATCACCAGTGTAGAACTTACAAGTGCACTATTGCTTTGGGCAGAAAGACGTTTCTTGTCAGTCAGAGCAATGTACACGAGGAAGTACCAGGACCAGTAACATACACTCAATGTACACTGCAAGTGTACTTGATAGCTTGTGTCTGGCTCATTAAAAGCCCCTCAAACATTGTCATAATAAGTATCTTTGTATGAAGACTACCTTTCTTTTCATCTTAACGATGTGAGAAGCCATTTATGCTGTGGCGCCCGGGGAGCAGTTGGGGGGGATTCGGTGCCTTGCTCCAGGGCACCTCATACGTGGCCAGCACGTATGAGACTCAAACCCACAACCTTAGGGTCAGGAGTCAGACTCTCTAACCATTAGGCCACGACTTCCCATGACTTAGTTAATTACTTCAGTCTTCATGAATTGTGGTATTCTTCTTCCACCATCTTTAACCATCTCTGGACTTCTGGAACTATGAAGGTGTAACCATTGTTCTATGTATAGTGGAAAATTCAGAGTGATGAGCATGACTGCAGAGGCCGACCATGACATAAATGGAAGCTTAAGTGGACTCTAATACACCATTGGTCGGGGTCACGTGTGACTCAGTCAATACAAGATTATCATATCATATGTGAATGCATGACCTCCTTTCACCATGTTTAACTGTCTCTGGTGGTCTGCCACTATTCATATGTAACCCCATCATCCCACAAGGGGATGAGGAGAACCTTAATGTTAAGGGTAACCACTACAGAGTGTTTCTTTGCAAATATGACAATGTTTATTTGTAGTATAACACAGCCTTGAGAAACACCAAACAGCTTTTCTTAGCACATGGTACACAAAGAGGAAGTCATCTAGTTTGACTTCCTTTTATACTGTCTTGACTCCTGGGATTTGTAGTCCACCCAATTTTTAGTCCTACACCTTCTACCCCATTACACATATAACCACTGTTACACCCATTTTAACCAACAAGTTTGTTCAGTAAATGATAACTGTAGTACTGTACAATTAGTGTATGTTTCTGCCCTCACAGAGGAAAGTGGCATCATTAATTGGTTAGACAAGAAGTAGGAGGAGTTTTTGTCCAATTAAACCAGGAGTAGCAAGGGGAAAGTTGGGAGTTTGTTGCCGTTCGGTGCATGAGAAGTGTGGTGTATAGTTTGAGACAAAAGGAATCTTTATTTGCTAAAACATCAATTTATTTGGTTCCCTTAGTTTCTTTGAAGTATATTCATTTTGTTTTCTAACATTTTACTCTGTATAAGAGTTTAATTCTTTAATTATTTTCCAACCCTGGGAAACTTTCAGGGTTTGCAAAATGACCATCCATTGATGAGTATATGCTTTGTGCACAGCTATTACAAAACAATTATTGCAGCCTTATATCAAGCTGCTAAATGGAAACCAATGATATTGCATTTTGTAATTTCTTGGCACAACTTATACCTCAGTTTGCCCCTTGACAAATAGCTATCGTGTATAAAGTTATCTTAAAGCTGCCTATTGTTCACCAGGCACTTGTTGATGCCATGATACAAGAAATTCTGTCATGTGGCACAGAATATTATTGTTATTATTTTTTTATGTAAAACTCTTTCTAGATAATTTTTTCCCAATTTATTTTAAGTCTTGACATAATAATAAGCAAAGAAAAGCAATTTACATTACCTTCAGGTAAATATGTTTTATTTTTTCAAGTATTACTTGAAATACTTCACATATGGATTTTACTTCTCCTGTAAGACTTCACATAGGGATTTATGTAGTCATTTGGGGTGTTTTCTTCTATCAAAGCTTGGTCTATATTTCTGCATTTATGTATTTACAATCACATATGGGGAATTATGCATGGACAGTCACATATGTGTCTTTTATCATACGTTGTATTAATGCTTTACAATCAGCCTCATCAAAAGGCACCTGTTCTTCACAGACTAAATTGCCATCGAGTCTTCATCGGCTGTCCTGGTTACGTATCAGCTTCAGCTCACAAATGAGAATTCACCCTAATGTCAAAGAATTGTACTAATCAACTACTTGCTGTGCCACCAGGCTGCCTCATAGCTCCAGGGTCACTTTGACCCTGAACTTTTCAACAACATTTTATGTTATCCCTGTGTGTTTGTTTTATTTTTTGCCTGAATTCCTGGCCTGTGTTTTCGGAGGTGGAAAGTGGAGTAAACACATGCATTTAGTTGACAAGCATCATAGCATGTAATGCAGTATAGCATGTAATGCTGTGAATTTGCATGTTGTCCCATGACATCATCCCATCCAGAGCAGATTGTGCCCAATATTCCTGGGGTATGCTCCTGATCCACCACAACCCAGACCAGAAAAATGCTGGTAGTATAGATAAAGGAATAAATCAATGTACTACGAATTCTTCCATTTCCCTGGGACTTCAACTGTGCTTTGCATTTCCTCTAACTAACTAATCAATTACCAATGAACTTCTGTGTAAAATTACATGTGTGAAAGAGGTTTAGTTAAGCGGGAGGGGGGATTTGGTGCATGAGAGTGAGACATCCAATTGATTGCTTTGTGCTTTGACATCTGAAGTTCCTCTATTCTCTTGTTTCTATTTGTACTGTGCTCTTCTGATGCCATTTGATTGAACACACACACACACACACACACACACACACACACACACACACACACACACACACACACACACACACACACACACACACACACACACACACACACACAGAGAGAGAGAGAGAGAGAGAGAGAGAGAGAGAGAGAGAGAGAGAGAGAGAGAGAGAGAGAGAGAAAGAGAGAAAGAGAGACAGATACGAACACCTAATCCTCTCAAGGACTCATCATTGTCCTGATTCAAACTGAAATCCTTTGTGTAGGCAGGAGGTAGCAAACAAGGGAGAAAACAGTTTTTTGTTCCAGAAATAGGAAGTTTTGTAATCAGATAAACTCTTCTTGTGACAGGGGATTCTGTCTGGACCATCAGCCTAACCTCTCTCTCTCTCTCTCTCTCTCTCTCTCTCTCTCTCTCTCTCTCTCTCTCTCTCTCTCTCTCTCTCTCTCTCTCTCTCTCTCACTCACTCACTCACTCACTCACTCACTCACACACACACACACACACACACACACACACACACACACACACACACACACACACACACACACACACACACACACACACACACACACACACAGAGGTCTCTGAACATCTGCACTTTTATTTCACTTTTATATTATCTAAATTGAGTGTAACAGTCCCTTGAAGTTGGATGATGAAACTTGCATCAGAATCTCTGAAAAACAAATCATGATGCTAAAGAAATCTTTACTAAAGCTTGGATTTTTTATTCAGGTTATGATGGGTCACTTCGGTTTGACCTCTTTTGTCCTTCCCTTGCACATTCCCTACTGAGTGCACTAAGTAAGTGGAGCTTCAGGTTGAACTTGTAGTAGTAGGAAGTAAAATTTCACACTGAATAATTATAAACCTTCAGATCAGCTAAGCTTTACAACGGTCGATGACACTCACTGTTTGAGCTTAAAAAATGTTTTAAGTAATATATTATTTTCTTCTCCTAAGACCGTTGCTCTTTTTTGTGTTTCCTATTTGCTTTTGCTTTTTCTATTTCACGTTTCTCTTTTTTTCCCTTTCGCTCAGGAGATATTATTATTCATTTTTATTTGTATAGATGATGACGGGTATCAGCTTAATTATTTGTCCAAAAGAAAAAAAAAAACAAAGCTGTATTTTAAAGCTGTCAAACACATAGATGTAATGCTGTCTCTAGGCTGTGCTGCCATGAGGACAGTCCTACAGAGTTTGTTGGTGTATTCAAATCTAATTGAATATGGGGCTGTTTTAGCATAATATGTTATTTATGATGTACATGTTAGATATTCGCCTCCGCCTTGTGTGTGTGGAGTTTGCATGTTCTCCCCGTGCCTCGGGTGTTTCCTCCGGGTACTCTGGTTTCCTCCCCCAGTCCAAAGACATGCATGGTAGGCACAGGCTCCCCGTGACCCGAGACGTTCAGATAAGCGGTAGAAAATGAATGAATGAATGAATGTTAGATATTGAGGACTGTGTGTGGTCTCGGTGAGCATTTACTAAGATATTTTCTTGTATATTTAGGAGGATTTAAGGCCCTGCAGGAAAACCATTCATTTTTTTTTGTAATACCACATTTATTAAATCTGTTGTTTCCAACCTTTACAATATGTCTAATATTAGACAGCGGTAGCTCAAGTGGTTGGGTTGCTCAACACTCTGGGTTGTTGCTTAGAAGATCAGAGTTCAAGCTCCAGCACTGCCAAGCTGGTGCTGCTGGGTCTTTGAGCTAAGGCCCATAACCCTCTCTGCTCCAGAGATACTATATCATGGCTGACACTGCGTTCTGACCCTAAACTCCAAAGTTGGGATATATGAAGGAAGAATTTTACTGTGCTGTAATGTATATGTGACATCTGAAAGTTGAGTCACGTCAACTGGACTTCTTTCTAGTTTTATCAAAATGTTTCACTACTCATCCTCTCATTCATGACTCATCATTCAGTCTGAAAGAAGTTGGCAGTATTCAACAATTTTTTGTTGAATCCTTCAGAGTCAAGGATCCACGGGGGTCAAGTGGTCCTTACGTATGGCTTTCCTGATGGACCTGTGAAGTGTTGATCTTCTTGAGGATGGATGAAAGAGCAGCATGAAAAATAGGAGTAAGGTTGTACCTAAGACCTCCACTTTTGTTGAGAGAAGGATTTTCCTCCTGGAAATAGATGATCTCCTTCACTCCTCTCTCAAACCATCTGTCTTCTTTGTCCAATATGTGTACCTTCTCACCAGTGTAAACTACAGTATGTTGCTCTTCTTGTATTTTGGTATAAGGTCTTTATGGTGGACCACAAAGGGAAGGAGGGGCATACCAAAATAATGGATTTCCTTCTCTCCTGCAAACTACATACAGCAGAATGCAGATGGCAGGACAACAGAGGACAGGAAGGACAAGTTGGTAAAGGGGGGGCAGTCGTGTCCTAATGGTTAGAGAGTCTAACACGAAGGTTGTGGGTTCGAGTCTCGGGCCGGCCACGATTGAACTGCTCCCCGGGCGCCACAGCATAAATGGCTTCCCACTGCTCCGGGTGTGTGTTCACGGTGTGTGTGTGTGTTCAGGGTGTGTGTGTGTGTGTTCACTGCTGTGTGTGTGCACT
This sequence comes from Tachysurus fulvidraco, assembly GCF_022655615.1. Taxonomy (NCBI): domain Eukaryota; kingdom Metazoa; phylum Chordata; class Actinopteri; order Siluriformes; family Bagridae; genus Tachysurus; species Tachysurus fulvidraco. The sequence continues at coordinate 34,855,274 of NC_062518.1, forward strand.
TTGGATGGGTTAAATGCAGAGAACGAATTCTGAGTATGGGTCACCATACTTAGCTGTATGTCACGTCACTTCACGTCACGTCACTTCACGTCACGTCACTTCACGTCACTTTCACTAAAGAACCTTTGAGACAGGGAGCTTACCAAGCCAGTGAGAGTGGACTTAACCAATGAGGGTGATTAATTTTGAAGACAGCGAACAAGAAGCTGTGGCCAAAAGACAGTGCCTGTCGCAGTGAAACCTCTAGAATGCTCTAGTTGACATGGGTGGTATGGAAGTCCAGTGAAGAAGGAAGTCTTTGAATTAATGCTTACAGAGGGCTCTCCTGATTTAATTGAGATGTATAAGACAGCCAGAATGACTGCAACAAATGCAGTTGCAGAAATGAAATCTCAGGTAGTGAAGGAGTATAGAGAACCCACTGGAAAAAAAAAAAAAAACATTTGCGTAACCTATTCAAAAACTGTCATTTTTATGGCACTTGTGTCATTGAATTACTTTCTTTCTCCTATGGATCAAGGTACTTATTTCATGGAGGCCATTTTATTATGTTGAATTGAAAGTTTGAGATGGTAGATTCCTCTGGCTGTATGAAATCCTTGAAGATAAGGCAATGTTATTTAACATGTTCATTCATAAATTTCTAAAATGTATTAAGGTATATTTTTCTTTATTATATAAAATACTATTTTTCAGTAAATGGCCAAATACACATTTAATTCCTATTAGGGTTTTTTTCAGAGACTGTATAATCAATATTACTAACTGAATAATATACTGTAAGATGAATAAATATAGAATAATCGTGGATAAAACTCGAAAAAAATATAAACTTGCATCTGTTATCCTTGAAAAAAATGACACAAGCTAACACTTACTAGACTTCTTATTGTGTAGATTCTTCCATATATTTAGTCAAACAGATACAATCTCTCAATTTCAAATCTTTAGAATTCCTTACGCATCCTTATGGTGTTCCTATAGCTGTCATAATAGACATGTTATTACATGGAACTAGAGGTTTTCTTCCTGTCAAAATATAAATTAGCAACCATTTGAAAACTCTTTCATTCTGCATGTTTTAAGTAGTGGCCATCTTCAAAAACTGGTAGATGAGAAGCTGGAAATGTATTTTTGTGACTTCTTGAGAATGCCATTTGATTGCTTTTCTCATTTCTAGTTGTCCGTTCCTACACCGATTCACTCGGCTGAACGACCATTCTGAGAACCATCTCTCTCATCTCTGTACACAAACGCTATTTCAGCACATGTAATCAGCTCTGACAGGTGATGATCAGGGTCAGCATTCACAAAACTACAAGTCAAGGACATGCTTTGATACTAGGTTGACCTTGCGTGATCTCAGTGTAGAATAATGGTACATACACTAGAACCTTATAATACTAAACTCACAATTTTAGGGCAGCTGATTTGTTGGTTCAGTGAAAGCTATCCTGAGGTAAAAACTAGCCAGAATGTACTGAAGTAAAGGATGAATTATATATTTTCTTGTTTTTCTTTTATAAATTTGTTTTGAGTTTGTTCTTTTCGGCTTATGTCCTTCAAATTAACTCGCTGTTAGTCAAATCTACATCTCAAGCTTTTTGGCAGCTTTCATAACAAATTCTTTCTATAAAAGTCAATTAAATATCGAAGCGGAAGGCCTCAAAAGACTGCACCTGAATTAAACCTCACCCACATGCATATATTCTTAACTGTAATAGCGTTTTTCCTCTGTCTCTCTTTGTCGCTGTGTCTCTCTGTCTCCCTTTCTCTATCTCTCTGCCCCAATTATTGTTTTGATGTATTTATTACCTCTTTTATCTTCTTTTATTTCATTCTTATCGTATTATCTCCCTTTCAGAGTGTTCTCTGAGTCGTAAGGAAAGTAAATGGGTATGTGTGTGTGTGTGTGTGTGTGTGTGTGTGTGTGTGTGTGTGTGTGTGTGTGTGTGTGTGTGTGTGTGTGTGTGTGTGTGTGTCTGTGTGTGTGTGTGTTCATTTAGAATGATAAACCTGTCAAAGACAATAATCAAGGCTGTTGATAAAAGCATGCAACTTTTTTTAGTTTGTGAATATGAGAATAAGATTTTAAAGTGGTAAGGATGGAGATTAAATATGTTTATAATCAGACACTGTTTATGGCAAATTCCTTGAACTGGAGTTCACAGAGTTTCTACACAGACGTTTGTGTATCGATATGCACACAGAATAAAAATAGCTTTTAAATGAAATGGTAATAACCTTGTACTGACCTATCTGTTGTATGAGAATTATAAAGTAGGTTGCAGACAGAGTGGTTCTTATCTAATAGAAGAGAATTGGTGTAGCAGATGATTGAACATTACTTATTTTAGATGTCAGTAACTGAGTGGTAAAGAAACCATTACAGACTAAAACAAGTCATGTATCTTATTAATATTTAACAGCAACAACAACAACAATAATAATAATGTCTCACAGCCAGTCTCAAGTCATGAGTCATGCAAGTTCTAACCACAGTGCTATAACCAATCAGAATACACTCCTGATCAAATTGAATGCCTTTTAAGATTTTTAAACTTGCAAAATAATTAATTAATAAAGTCATGTAAAATTAAATGATATACCGTTTATGAACGCTACTCTGCGTAGTTGTTAAAATATTTTAAGCTTTTATTAAAGCTTATAAAATTAAATAAATAAATAAATAAAAGGATTATATAAATTCAAATTATTCTAATAATATTAAACACGCCAACATAAAATTAAAATACAACAAAAATTCAAATTCTGGGAAAATATTCAAACTTCCCAGCTCACCAAGAAACTCTATGCCCATGCACAATCTACAACCCTCCAGATCTTATTGAATAAACAAATATATTTTGCCTAGAGGTAAACACTGAGCTTGTGTCCTAAACATGACTGGCCCTGAAGGCTGTTCCTGTGGGCCTTTGTAAGAGAAAATTACATTTCTTAGCTATTAAGGAGTATAATAAGATCAGTGATTTCAAATACTACCTCAAGGTCAAGCAGCACCAGCAGGGAGACACAACCCTGATCAGAGTTTGGTCATTTACAGTGCTGCCTCTGTGCTATAATGATTTTTAATTAAGGGTTTGATAAATGCTAGTTTGAATGATGTTCATAGAATTGATTATATTTAGATGAACTTCAATTGTTTCTGGTAATTTTTCATTGAAGACACATGTTTCACCGGTGGGAAAACACATGACCTTGAAAGAACCTCTAGTGGTCTGGCCAGGAATAATCCCTGAAGTTCCTGACAACATGTAGTAAATGGACCACATACGCAAGTTGATGAGTTTCAAGAGCAAATTACTTGAGTTGGGAGTAAACCATTTCAAATTCTGATCTGATAGTGTAATATTGTTATATATAGAGTTAGCTGTCAATTTGTCAGGTCTTAATAAAGTTTCAATTACTTTTTCCTTGCCAACATCACTCTGGCTCACTCATTAGTGATAAATATAAAATGTTTAATTAATGATCTGAATTTATATATTTCTGCAAAGCTTCTTTGTGCTAATGCCCATTATTGAAAGTGCTATAAAAATAAAATCCAATTGAATGGAAGGCTATTAGTAATAGCAAGCAGGGTCACCATTGCCATTTGTCCTCCATTGCTTTCGGGCAGAATGACAGAACAACATTCACCTATGTTTTTTAAACATTTCCAAATAATTCAAAAAGTTCAATCGTTGTATGCTGCTTTCTCTTAAAAGTCCATATTCAGGGTTGAGATAAGGGCATGCTGTGAGGATGTAGTCCCTAACATGCATAATTCAGTATTGAGACCTCAGTGGTAACATCAGACTTAAAAACCTTAAGCACATTTTCTTTACAGGAGAGCACATGAGGTCGTGTTAAAGGGCTAGGCACTATGTGAAAAATAATCTGTCTCAGACAATTCTACTGAAGACAAAATCGCCACCCTCAGAATTCTGAAATAGACACGGGTGATTTACATAATATGGTTGCCAAGCCGAGAAAGCTACTTTACCCATCTCTGAATACACTGTCCTCACCTAAATATTCACACAACTCTGAATATGGCCCGAAATGAAAGCGGAAGACATTCAAGTCAATGTATTTAGTAATGATAATAAGAAATCTAAGATGATTGCACATATGATTGCTTTGATGATTGCACACATTTTATCAGACTTCTCACTGTGCTATGCTAACCTTATCACATGCTGGTGGAGAACACAGGGCTCAGGCAAATAAACTGCATATGAACAGAAAAGCTGAATCTGCTTTTCTGTAGCCTAATCTGTTTGCTCTGACTTGATTTCCCTCTGCATGATTGTCATGGTTGATGCACCTGCCTCGTCCTCCGATCGCCACCAGAGGGAACGTTCCCCCGAGTATTAGTAGCTTCCGGACTACACGTCCCATAAACCCTCACCGGGACTGATTGCACCGCCACCTGTTTCCAATCAGTTACCTCCTATATAAACGAACTTGAACTTGGCTTCTGTGCGAAGTCTCGATTTGCCTCAGCTATCATTCTGAGCGTTTCCTGTCTTGTGATTTACCGGTTGTTACTTTGTTTTGTATTTCTGCCTTACGATACTCTGCCGCCTGCCCTGACCCTCTGCCTGTTGTATTGACCACGATTTCTGTCTCCTCTACATTGTTGTGTTTGCCTACATCGACCCTTGCCTGTTGTACTGCAAGTATTCTAATAAAGCCTGCAAATGGATCATCAGCCCTATGACGCTTCATTACAATGATGTGTCATATTGCTTTATTATTACGAATATTATTATATTCATTCAGCTACTTATGTTAACATTCGCCTCACACCTCCAGGGTTGGGGGTTCGATTCCCGCCTCCGCCTTCTGTGTGTGGAGTTTGCATGTTCTCCGCGTGCCTCGGGGGTTTCCTCTGGGTACTCCAGTTTCCTCCCCCGGTCCAAAGACATGCATGGTAGGTTGATTGGCATCTCTGGAAAATTGTCAGTAGTGTGCAAGTGTGTGAGTGAATGAGAGTATGTGTGTGCCCTGCGATGGGTTGGCACTCCGTCCAGGGTGTATCCTTGATGCCCGATGACGCCTGAGATAGGCACAGGCTCCCCGTGACCCAAGAAGTTTGGATAAGCGGTAGAAAATGAATGAATTAAAGTGCTTTGAGGCCGTAACACTATCAGTCATTAATTAAAAAGTAAAAAAAAAACACTAAATGTCTGTCTCTGGATTCTGTTATTTGTTGTAATTTGTACTTGAGCAATGTTTGCTCAGTCTATTATCTTTTAGTTTTTCATCCAAACACATTTTAAGGTAATAATATAGTAAAGAACTCCACTTTGTTTGAATGTTCATATGTCTGACATCATAACATGCCTGATGACATATTACAGAAAGACTAAGAGGTTAGCCTAAACGGAGCTAAATGTACAGGATCTGATACTCTGGAATAGTCTGCATGAATCTACAGTGCTGAACTCATTACAGTTAGCCCACAGCCTCACCTCAAACCACTTTATGTGTTTTTGAACAATCCAAACATTTGTTAACCACAGATAAGATGTTTTGGGTGCCAAAAAATAAATCTTAGTGGTTAGCACATGTGTCTTGCACCTCTGGGGTTGGGGGTTTGATTCCAGCTTCTGTTCTTTGTGTGGACATTTACATAAATAGCAATTGCAAACATTGTTATCCAGATCGGCAACTGAGCAACTGAGGCTTAAGGGCTTTGCTCAAGGGCCTAGCAGTAGCAGCTTGGTCTAAATGGGATTTGAACTCACAACCTTCTGAGCTTTCCAACACCTTAACCACTACACTACAATCCCCTGTGTGGAGATTTCATGTTCTCTCTATGCTTCTGGGGTTATATTATCCAGTCCAAAGACATGTGTTATAGGCTGACTGGCATCTCTAAACTGTCCTTAATGTGTGAATGGGTGTGTAAGTGTCCAGGGTGTCTCCCACCTAAGCCCCTAATTAATCAATGAATAAATGAATGAACCCTGATACAAGTTGCCTAGATTATAACTTTCTTTAACATATATAACAGATTTCTAACACAACACAAATAGTGATAATCACATGAAAATTTTAACATGGAATTTTTTAAACTTTGCTAAATCTCACCCTTCCCTTTATCCTAATGACAATTCTGGCCTGGCATTTTGGCCTGCCTAAATATTTTATTGAACTTTAAAGAACTTGAATTTGCATCTAAATCTGTGGATGTTTCCGAAAAGAAGTAAGCAGGATGAGTTTTATTGTCTCAAGAGATCAGGAAGTCATGGCAGAGCATTAGCAGAACTTTGTAGTCAATGAAATCCTTAATAAGCAGCTTGACTGAAACTAGGAAAATGTGCTCTGACATGCTTTCTTTTCCTGCTGATGACATAAAATGCCATCTATCTGAAATTTTCTTGAAGACGCAGTATTTGGTATTGACAATTTGATATTACTTGCATGAGAATCAAATGATAAACTAGCATCTAAGTTTTCTTGGGTTTTATGCATTTGTAGCTCCACAACTAAATCAGCAAACTTAATGTGTGTAGCCAAACACTATTTCTGTCATGAATTTAAAAGTTTTTATTCCTTCATGCTTTCATGTCTTCTATACAGTCTTCTCTTTTCCATAGCTGTGCTGCTAAATTAGGGTGAAGTGACAAATATAATTGTGTGTCATCAGCATAGAAGTGAAAGCCAACATTATGTTTGCCAGTTGCATGTCCAAAGGACTGCATATAAAGGGAAAATTCTGCCTTAAACAGAATCTTGTAGGATGCTGTATTATATTTTGGGCTCTGCAGAATCTCCATTTGTGCTAACAAACTGGTATCAATCTGTCGAATAAGATCTCTGTCTAAACCAATTATGTTTTCAAGCTTGTCGATTAAAATACCATATTCAGTAATGACAAATGGTGCAGTCAAAATCAGAACCAAAATAAATACAAAATCTTAGCAAAACAGGAAGTCACTGAAAACTTTATCCAGTAATATGATCCTTCTGGACACACGACTGTAAAACACCATGTTTGCTACTACTACTACTACAGCAAAGCTGTTGGGGCTACAACATTCTCAACTCATAGCTGCAAAAGGCATACTGTAGAGCGGATGGTAATTGGAGAGATCACTGGTGTCAAAGAAACGGTTTATTAAGAAGTGGCTTAACAACAGGACATGGCCTGAGCTGTGTGAGGAATTTATGATCTGTAAGGACTATGTACATCTACTGATAATAATAGGACCCAAGCGGTTGACAGAATCAAGGTGTAGGAGCTTGTTATACTTAAAAGATCTAAACTCATGGAGAAGTTCTTGGGTTATGACACCTCCTGGGTTCTCATCATTAGAGGATGTAGTAGTATATAATGGTTTTCTGGCAGCCTGCTGCTGAATTCCCGCCCTTATTATCTATATTTTCTTACTGAATATATCAAATCGCTGATGCTAAGGTTTGGAGGAATATGGAAAGAATTGGAAAATTGTGAGTGATGATAGCTAGCTTTATTACTGTATTTATTCAGTAATTATTCTGGGAACATTGGGAATATACTGTACAATGGAAAGGACGGCAGTCTATTGCAAACACTCACATTCATGTCCTAAGGTAATTTAGCATAGACTGTCCATCTACTACATGCTTTTAGCAGGTAAGCAGAGAACATGTAAAGAGAGTGTATACTGAATCAGAACCTGGAGCTGTAAGGCAGCAGTTCTACCTGCTGTAGCACCATGTCATCCACACTGGTACTGTACTAAAAGTCCAAATACTCATCCAAAGTGCTTCTTCAAACTCATCAAACTGCTCATTAGGTTTGTCTGACAGGTGACTTACTAACGACAGCTGCAGTAAAAATAACACTAATTTGCTTTTAATGGATCTGATGCTGATATCAACCGATGAAGTAGATAAATGGAGCATTATCATCTTAAGCTTTTGAATTTTATGTGTGTGTGAAAGGAGTTGAAGGTCAGCTCAGACTTCTCTCTTCAGATCAGCACATTTGAAGTTGAGCTGTGGTCAGCAATGAGTGGCACGATTCCTTTGTGATCTTAGCGTGACCCAGAAACTCTCAGCATGATCAGTTCATCCTCAGACTCAGAGTGTGAAATCAGCATGCAACTTTGATGTTTGTCATTTTTATAGTGATTAACGGTTTCTTCATGTGCCAAAAGATTTTCCTCTGTGATTCTAACTATACTGTAGCATTTTTGCCTTTGCTAAATTGTAAAGATAAGCCAGTTACCATCTATGGTTTCACTTTCTCATTCTCCCTCTGGCTAAATTTCAGTCTATTTTACACCTCCCTTACCCATAAACACCCCCCCCCCATCCCCCTTTCTGAATTGTCAAGCCTAACAGAAGCAGAAATTAATTACAAATTTGCAGTTTGAAAATAGAATATCGATGCCGTGGGGAACCTGGTATTGGCAATGAGGAAGGAATGTGTGTGTGTGTGTGTGTGTGTGTGTGTGTGTGTGTGTGTGTGAGAGAGAGAGAGAGAGAGAGAGAGAGAGAGAGAGAGAGAGAGAGAGAGAGAGAGAGAGAGAGAGAGAGAGGACTGTCTCACTGTCTATTTATTTGGGTAGTTTTCCACAGAGAATTGTGTGGTGGTGGTGGTGGTGTGTGTGTGTGTGGGGGGGGGGGTGTTGTTGCAGATGAATTCTAAAAATGTTATATACTAGAGGTTAATGGAGTTAAATTGTGTATTTCAACCTCAAATGCAGAGAATGTGACTGTCTAATTGCAAATTAAGGCTCAAATATTTAACTGTTAGTTCTTTCTCTTCCTCATAGCAATCAATATTAAGGCAAACTTTCAATACGAGGTAATTTTTACTTAAGAAAGACCTCATTAACGGGTCAAACAAAACACAAAGCCTTCTCCATAAGTATGATGTTCACAAACCCAGCCACATATTTAATATTTAATCACAATTTTAATTCAGTGCTCCTGATATAGCTTATTTAAAGATGTCTGAATGTTACAATGACAACGGTCAGTTAAATGAGATGAATTTTTATACTTTGATATCGCTTTCATGAGATCATGCTGATAACTATAATCAGAAATAAAATGAAAGCCATATGACCATTTATCCAGATAGAAATTATGCATAGGCTACAATGCATGGGAATGTTTTAATTAAATACAAAAAAAGCACAGAATGACACCTTTTCCAAGATGTAGCCATAGCAACAATCATATTGATATGTATAAGTACGGAGCGAGATCGTTAGCCCTGAAGAAACACCTCTCGGACTTGTTTCTTTGTGTTTGCTGCCAATTATTTTCTGTTACCAGGACTCTTTGTTGGTTATCTCTTATATACAATATAACATTGTATTTTGAGACCTGAAGTATTCACTAATCCTGCATCAATACCTAAATAAGAAATAATGATGAGTTAGATGTGCACAAATCAGATCACAAATTTATGAAGCTTTAACCTTAACTACATGAGCCTTTTGAATTAATGTCTGAATAACAACCACCTTACGTACATTAATACATGTTTGTTAGTCCATGTATTGTAACAGGGGTGTCTAAGCTTATCTGCAATATTGCAAGTTGCTTGCTTGCAATTCCAAAAATCTCAAGTAGAGTTTTTTGCAGATTAAAAACAGGATAAAAGTCTTCATTGGTCAACTGGTTCTCAAGTGACAGCCTTTTTTAGCCAGTCAACAATATGGGTTATTATATAATAATAAGCTTTGCACACGGCTTCATGTAACGGATATAAATGTATACATTACAGTTAGCTGCCTTGTGCAAGGAATCAGATGTAATTTGTCTAAAATGTTTCTTAAATGTTCCAGTTTTGTGCATGCAAGGGCTTCACAGGGTGGATGAAGTTAATGACATCACTTGCTTCCCAGAGCACAGGATTAGGGATGTAGAATGTATGCTGTGGCCGCAGGCATCGACCCAGAATCGCCATCCCGAGACTTTAGACTTTAGATCTGTGCTTATTAGTTTTAAACTATTACTAAGCAAATATTGCGTGGAACAAATATAGCGTTCAGCGTCAGTTCAGGCAGGCCACATAGTCAAGCTCGGCTATCAGCTGATGTCAATTTTCTAACCCCGCCCATCAGCTGATCTGATTCCTAAGCGTGCTATTGGTCCATTTCAAACAGGGCGCCCTATTTAAATGCTTTTTTCAGTCTGTCTGCTTGGCTGTTTCCTCTGCATTGCTGCAACCCACCTCCTCCCCTAGCTCCTCCTTGGAACTGTGTTTAACTTAATCAGTGTCATTCTGTTGTCACTGATGCAGGCTCTGTTCTAAAAATTTTGTCTGGCTGCTTTCCCAGTTAATGTGAGATTGTCCCCCCACAAAGCTGCTGCTGTTCCCTGACTAGCTTTCATGGAGCTCATGAAAAGAAAGGGGAATTCAGAACAGAGCCATTCCGCCAAATGTAAATTTCATAAGCTTGCAAATAAAAAAAAATTAAATATTTCAAAGAATTGTCTTTATTTTGACTCAAGTGGTCCTGACTGAAATGTGTTTTAATAAAACTGATAGCATCATTCTACAATGCTTACATCTAATAACCCTAAATACTTCTGCAGGTTTTATGGTGACTTGCAACTTCATAATGATGTTGATACAGAGTCAATAAATAAATAATAATTGAAAAGTTTTTTTAGCTAACAGTTTTTCATTGTTTCATTGACTCGGAGAAGAAGCCATTGTTATAATATGAATGTCTCTCTCTCTCTCTCTCTCTCTCTCTCTCTCTCTCTCTCTCTCTCTCTCTCTCTCTCTCTCTCTCTCTCTGGCCTTACTATAAACAACAACAGCCACTGCTTTAATAAAGCTTTATTTGCTTTCTTTCTTTCTTTCATTTTTTATTTATTAAACATAGAACATAACTATAATAGTAACAGTCATCGACATATAATTATAAAACCTGCAGAAATAAAACTACTGCAATGGCAGAAACTGAGACAAAGAGCCAAATACTTTTAAATCTTTAAACATTTAAAACGCAAAAAAAGAGAGAGAATATTTTACTAATCAATCGAGTACATCAGCAATAACACTACTGTAATGGCAGCACTGAACATTCAAACTCTGACTCAGGAATCATTTGACTCATGCTTTTGTATTCTTTCCTGGTGTTCTGGAAGCAGTGTATTTTTCTCTTTCTGCCTCTGGAAAATACTGGTGAAAGATCTTCCAGTAAAATGTCAAGAGTAATACAGCAGACTTTTATATACTCTAAAAAAAAAAATTGAATCTAGCCGTCATCCGCCATGTCCTGATAAGTGCTTGAATGTGTCCGTCTTTAATCCTTTTGCCCCTGACCTTGTGTCTGACTGACCTGAGCTAGTGGACAGGACTCTGATTAAGAGTCTGGGTTAATACAGAGACATAGACTATGTGTTGCAGAAACCACCTCTGAATATTCTAGTAACCACAAAGCAACTTACTCTGGATTAAAGGTATAAATTTCATCAGCAATTACAAGCAAAAAAATAGCAGAAAGATCAAGCATACGAGTAAATTAAGCAAGGATCAATTATATGATTCATGCATATTTATTTATTTATTTGTTTGTTTGTTTGTTTAACGGCCCCAATACTTATGAAGAGAAATTGATCCCATACATGTGTGGTTTCTGTTTGGCTGGAATGATATCCTGTAGACACACTGTCCCTTTCCGGATAAGGCTGGACACCCCTGCTCTGAAAGAAAGAATGTGAACGATATATATATAAGTTCATATCCCATGGAAGTGGCAGAGTCACTCTGTAGCCTTCTGTAGGATTTAAATTCTAGTCCCTGTGGCCAGAGTCCATTGTCCTAACCATTACCCCAGGAAAGCACTCATTTATTGTTTGGTTATTACATTATTTTGACCTATGTTTATTGCTCTGTGGCTTATAGATTACAATGATTTTTTAATGTGTAGAATAGTCTTGTTCTGTTACTACACAGCTCTTGATTACTGTCGTTTGTTTGAGATCGCAGGTGGTTTCGAAAAGAAAAAGACATGCTGTTTATCAGACTATGGTGCATTTCTGGTCAGAGAAGGAGAGCAAACAATTAAATAAAACATTATCTCACAAAACGTAAGCGGTAGGTCATTCGGTAATAGATGCTCCCGATATATTGTAGCTAACTAGCTAATTCATTGCAAGTTAGCCATAACTATCTATAAAAACAAGTTAGCGAAAAACAACCGTGTGGCATGTTAGCTAAATTCTGCTTGAATACTTACAATTATCATCGACAACAACCAGGTTATTCACACTAGATTTTACTTTAAATTACTCTGAACAATCTGAGGTGACATGAATCGCAGACAGAAACGACACAGTGTGAACATCCTCAAAACTTGCCCTCTTCACTTCCATTCTTTTTATTTATTTAACCACGTTTTCCTACTTTCCTAACTGTTTTCACTTGTTCCCTTGCCTGCACTACAGTGGTATGTTAAAATCTCACAATAATTGATGTGTTTAAGATTTAATCAGTTCAGTTATGCATTCAGTTAGACTGTCATTATGCCCTGTGTAATTTATTACACTGAAACAGTCATTTAATTATAAAGGCTACAGTATTATTATTTCTTAATTATTTCTTTTTAATTTATAAATTTAATAAAAGCACACCATGAATGTTCAAACGAAATCCTTGTCCATTTAGACAGGGCGTGTCTGATGTAATTTAACCGCACGTGTGAATTAATACATTAACTAAGAAAACTAACAAATACTAACTAGGTGGTCATTATTCACGCATGAATTCATTATAGTTAAAGTTAACTCTTCATTAGTTTTTATTACATGCCTTGACTCATCGTTAACTCATATTTAAGTATTAATTCAGATATCAGGGCATGATTATTGATTATTCATGTACCGTTATTGTAAACTGTTTAAAATTATTTTTTTTTAAGTGCTCAGATTATAAAGTTCTTCAAGAAAGTATTGGTTGCTTCTCGGGAAGCCGGTTAAGACACATGAAGTGTGTGCAAATGTCAGTATAATATACTGTACTTGTTTATCACAGTTCTGAATGCTGTGCAATGTTATTTACATTTTTTGATGTATTTTATAGGCTTCACTGTTATATAGCAGAATCTCTGAGGTTTTTTAAAGGATAAATTACTAGCAAAACTCAGCTACACTTGGTATACCTCTATCCATCTTTTTTCCCATGCTCATGGCAAATGGAAGGCATAAGTGAAATCTAGTTTGAGAAGCAGTAGCTCATTTTGCAGCTTTCGTTCTGCTTTAATGTATTTTTTTTGAAAGTCGGAAAGAAACTTTTTTTGCAAGGTGATGGCTGTTTTAATGCTTAACAATCCTGGTCTGGGTAAGTGTACAAAAAAGTTCATAAAAACACATCTGTTAAAAACATTTCATCCTCACTGTTTTCTAAATGAAATTTCCTTCAGAGGTGTTACAGCAAATGTGCAACTGAGATTCATACATTTTCCAGAAAAAATACTTATCACAGTGATTCTATATTCATATCACTACATTTCATCAATCACAGTATCATTTTTATATGCTGCATTTTTAGATTTTATCTGCTTCTCTTTCACTGGTCAATCTACTTTATTTTTAGTTTTCCATTACTGTATTTTGCACAGCTAATTGTATTGTACTTCATTTTATTCAATCCTTTATCTTATTCTATTTCATTTTGTTGTATTGTAATTTATTTGACATTATTTTACACTATTACCCCCCTTCCTTTTTGACCCTGCTCTATTTGAAATTTGATTTATCTATCTATCTATCTATCTATCTATCTATCTATCTATCTATCTATCTATCTATCTATCTATCTATCTATCTATCTATCTATCTATCTATCTATCTCATCAAACATTTGCAGTAGTCAGTCAGTCCACTCTTTTTCATGTTTGTACTTCACCTTGTGACATAATTAGTGATGTCTATAAGTACTGTATTATCAGAAATGTCAGTCGTCACATCATCCGTATATGTTACACACACTGCTGCTGCTGCATATTGCACAAACGCATAATATTGCACAATATTGTCATTTGCACTACCATAACTGATCAGTCATATATTCTGTATTCATATTTAATACTCATACTGTCTATATTGTATCACATTGTCTGCATTGTCTTGTATAGTCTGTATTACCTTGTCTTGTATATTATAGTGTTATTTATGTCTGTACTTTTAAGAGTCACAAACAGCTGGAATCTTCCTTGTGTGTGTAAACACACTTGGTCAATAAACATGATTCTGATGGTTTGCTATGTACACGGGCTGTCAGGTATCACATCATCTTTTTACAAAATCACTTTCTCACAAATAGCACTGTTATTGAGGATAAGGTGTAAATCTGGTCAGTTTCATTGCAGAACTATTTGTCAATCAGGGCAGCACTATGGAGCATAGCCTGAGTAGATAATAAAACTGCATGTTAATGATTGCACTGCACTCCAGCAGTCAATTGCTGTAGGTATACTGTACATCTCCAGATAGTAATGCTAATGCAATGCTAATGCACTTGCTTCTTTCTTATGCTATCTTGCATATGCCAGCTTCATTTATTATTGCTGTGCTTCTCATTAAGGACTAGATGCACCACAAAGCATTATGTAAAGGGAGGAACTTCAACCATTGTTTACAAAGACTGCAGTTAAGAAAAGTTTTAACAGCTACAGCCTAATGCTGAGATGCTACAAACAACTTACTTTTATATGTTTTTCTGCAGTGTTAGATATAGCAACAGGAAATAGTAGATTAGCTGGTCTATAGTCTCGAAAATATACTGTTCTATTGATTTCGGCTTGGTCAGTATTCGCAGTTCTTTTGCTAATGACTTGGATCTTTCTCTTTCTGAATCCTGACAAAACATTATGCAGTGGACATTGTGTTACACTGAAACTACGCTGCTAAATTCAGCAGTTTGTGCAAAGGTTACTAAATTGGGTAGCAGAAAAACTTTATAAAACAATATACAGTACTTTGTGGCTGTATGAAGCAGTATCGACATGACAGTTGTGTACAGATATTAATAGTATCTTAGCTGTTACACTAATGCAATAGGTGTTTTAGCATGTGCATGCTAGCCAACTCATTAGATGACTGCTGGCTTTTACTGTAGTGTTACAGAATAAACTGAAACACCATATGTCTTACTCACACCTATGAATTAAATGAAGTGTATTCATTTGAAAAAAAAAATCTGTTCACCATGTTCGTCTTATTCCTACCCACTTTCTGGCTGTTTTACACGCGCACACACACACACACACACACACACACACACACACACACACACACACACACACACACACACACACACACACACACACACACACACACACACACTTTTTTCACTTTAAGTGCTTCATTAGCCTGGTTAAAACTCTTTTGCAGGGAATTACTTGTACATTTCCAAGTTCCAAGTATGTTGTGAGCAATTTCCTAAGGTAGAATTTCAACAAAAGAGACCTTTTTTGCACTAACAGTTTCTAATCTAATTTAGAATGACCTTATGGAATAATCAGGTCTGAAATTGTAGAGGATGAATTATCAGATAACTCACTACGCTGGAGTACATCTGAAGACCACATTATAGGAGTCTATTTCTTTTTTTTCTGCCTAATTCCCACTGTCTAGACTGTGACCACAGTTTATCAAAGAGAATTATCTTCTCTTGATGTACTGTGGAAGTAAATGAAGGATCATGAACCAATCCTTCATGAGTCCTTCATCTGTAAATTGTCTAATGTCTAGCTAACTGTAAATAATCTCATCTCATGTATGTCTCATCTTGTCTGTCTATCTGTGTTTTAGCGTGGATCTTGTCCATGCACAGCTCCGTGTGTGTGAGGGCAAGAGTCTTCCTGACCTTGGCCTCCGACAGGATAAGATCAAGATCAATGGCTGTGCCATCCAGTGCCGTGTCACTACAGAGGACCCTGCACGTGGATTCCAGCCAGACACAGGACGACTAGAGGTACAGCGTTTGGGTTTGGCTGTTACCTATATACAGCTATTTAGATTAGACAACACTACTGTCCACTTTAAAAGTTCAAGCACTCAAGTGCATAAAGTCATGCAGATACAGGTCATGCACTACAGGTAATGTCCACATCAAACATCTGAATGAGGGAAAAGTGTGAGCACTGTAACATTAATTGTGGCATGGTTGCTGGTATCACTAGTATAATTCCTGATTTTGTGGGATTTTCACAAACAGCAGTCCCTAGAGTTCACAAAAAATGGTGTGTAAAAGCAAACAAAAAAAACCAACAACACTATAACTAAGGATATAGCTACTCTATTTAGTAACTATATAGCTACGAATATAGGTAATAATTCAAATAATCACGCTTTACACACATGGTAAGCAGAACAGGTCTCAGTATACACAAAACATTAATCGTGAATGGATGTGCAACAACAGCAGAAGAACACATCAGGTTCCACGTTTGTCAGTCTCTGTGCCCATGATAGCCTAAGATTCTTGTTCTTGGCTGGGACCTGAAAATGCCTTAAGATCGGCAGTTTCTGAAATACTTAAACCAGCCTATTTAGGCACCAACAACCATGTCAGAGTTAAAGTCACAGAGATAAAACTTCCCCCCATTCTGATGTTTGATGTGAACATTAACTGAAGCTCTTGATCTGTATCTGCTTGTGTAGGTGTACAGGGGTTTCAAATAAAGTGGATGGTGAGTGTATATGAATTACAGTTTCTATTATGCACTCATCGACTATTTATTAGGACATTTTGATTAGGTGGAGAAGTGGCTAGTGAGTGTAAATTTTGTGCTATTTTCAAACACGAGTCTAATTCAGTCACCTTATGCAGGAGTTCTAAAACGTTTTGCAGCCTTTTCGCAAACCCTTTAACCGTAAAGGAAGTTTCATGGAACAGCACAGATTTATGGACATAATCCAAGTCAAATATATTCTCATTATTTAAATGTGCACAATAATGTTTTGGCAACAATAATGGAGTCATAAATTGTTCGTAAAAATTTTGACAAAACATTACGTCTGACATTATTAATAGGTTTCAATAAAGTTTTTATTAAACCCATTCAGCTCAAGTCAGCTAAGAAAATATATATTAACTATAGGAACTACATACAAATAACTTTTATATTGGTGGGATGTGATTTATTCTAAATAAAGAATATCACACACTCCTTTTGCCTATACTTCACAGTCCCCACTTTGAGAAAGATTGGTCAAATAGATATCAGGACAAGATCACCTTGCATGTCATGATATGTAATGGCTCAGTGACAACCTACTTTAAGTAGGCTTCATTAACATTCCTGTGAGTCTAGGGCATGCAACTATGGTTCATATGCAACATCAAGCTAATGAAAAAAAAAGTCAATTCTTCACACTGTTTTTCACGGAAAATACGCAACAATAAGCATTGCTCACATCTGAATAAACACACTGCTGGCAATGCCTGTATGAAAAATGAAAATATTACACTATTACCACTCGCAGCACTAACATCAATACTAATAACTGCATATACCAACTGTTATGCTGTATGGCTTTTGCAACATTTTAATTCAGTTTAAAAAAAAAAAAATTAAGGTTTTTCCATAAATTTTCCATACTACTGTTAACACTTCCCTGCCTTTATCATATTCCATGTACAAATAGTACAGATACATATTCGCAGATCTAGAAGTAGTGCGTTCCATTTATTGGCCAAACCCAGTCATCACTGAATCATCTCTGCCTACATACACTTTTATTAGTTTCTTTTATTGTAAAGTTCCCTTTCTGTGTGAAAAATGGATACATTTTCTTATGTACAGATATACGCTTACTGACCTCTTTATTAGGCATATCTATACTCCTGCTCATCCATGTAATTATCAAGTCAGATAATCATTTAATGGCAGAGAAAAGCATAAAATCATGCAGATTCAGGTCAAGAGCATCAGTTTATGTTTTCATTAAGTAGGAGAATGTGAGTACAATGTAGGCTCAGGGGCTTTGACCATGGCATAGTTGTTGGTGCCTCACAGGCTGGTGTGAGTATTTCAGAAACTGCTGTTTTATTATGAACAAAAGTCTCTAGAATTTAAACAGCATGGCAAGAAAAATAGTAACACCTCCTGTGAGCAACAGTCCTGTGGGCAGAAATGCAGTATGGCAAGGAGAAATGCGAGACTAGCAGAGCTAACAGGAAGGCTACAGTAACTCAAACAACCACTCTGTACAACAGCGGTAAGCAGAAAAGCAATGCAGAATGCACAACAGTTCAAACGTCTGTCCAGCGAAAACAGAAAGCTGAGGCTGCAGTGGGCATAGACAAACAGAAACTGGACAGTTGTTGATTAGAACAATGTTGCCTGGTCTTCTGAATCTTGCTTTCTACTTAGGCACACAGATGGTCAGCAGTCCTTTTTGTTAGTGGTGGTGTAACTGTGTGGGACCCGAAATGCCAATTAAACATACCAGCCTATATAAACATACCTTATTGTATCATCTATGTATTTTAAAATTGTCTAACAACTTTGTAATTGTCGCCCTATTTCCACTAAGCATACGCTGGTGATGTTGTCTTTGTTGCACTTGCCTCTTTCACTGCAGGCCGGCAATCGGTCTCTGTCTCAAGTCGGATAAATTCGGTTTTTATTTATTTATTTATTCATATATTGAAATCGGTAGGCATTTGTGGACAGTGTTGTAGTAGTATTGTGAATTCTGTTAATGTTTGTATTAGTAACTGTATCTTGACATGCCATACAGTCTGGTGTAAACATGCTAATAGACAAAGACACCCCATAGAGACATATCTATATTCACATGAACCGTTGAGGAGCTTGTAAGGAAAATCAGTTGTTGGGGAAGTGCAAATTCAATAAAAGTGAGGTGAGGCAGCTGCCTGAATAGCTATGATGAACTGATGAATCTTCAATATCCCTCTCTAAAAGCCCGTCTACACTACTGCTTCTGATATTAATGGAAGGTTGAGTAATTTCTTTTACCGGACATGATCCTGTGTGCAGGAAGGTGTTCTTTTCTTATGTTTCTTCAGTAAATACCTCTCAAAGACTTATTGCTTATCAGTATTTACATAATAATAATAATAATAATAATAATAATAATAATAATAATAATAATAATAATAATAATAATGAAATCCCACTTTAAAAATCTCACTTTTAGTATGAGAGAGCTCTGTCTGGGGCATGAATGAGGTTATAAGGTTACACTCTAATGTTCACTTAAGGTTGACATGTAGAGTATATGATGCAGCACCCCTATGTGGTTTGAGGAATATGAATATGAATATAAATATGAATAATTTATTTCACACATGAAAATGCCATTAGTGTCACCGCAGTTCACACACATGCCCTTTAAAACTTTCTCTGTCTCTTTCCACCTTCCCCGTCACGCTCTTTCTCTCTCTCTCTCTCTCTCTCTCTCTCTCTCTCTCTCTCTCTCTCTCTCTCTCTCTCTCTCTCTCTCTCTCTCTCTCTCTCAGCTTCAATTTTACTTTCCAAAGTACTTTATTAGCATGATTGTTGATATACAATATTGGCAAGGCATCAATATAGTAAAGAATGGAGGGGAAGAACAGTGACAAAATCCAAGGTGCCAGAATAGGACAAAAGCTTAAGGGTTGCATATACACAAAGGTAAAAATAAAGAAATTAAATAATAAGTCTGTTGAATGGGTACAATTGTCCAGTGAAATCTGATCAGTGCAGTAATTGCTTTCTAAGCATGGGCACTTGAAGAATAGTTATGAATGATGATGACTTCTTTCTTTCTTTTTCTCTTTCTATGGCTCTCTTTCTCCTTTCAGGCATTCGTACGTGATATTTGCTTATCTGTGCGTTTCTTGCCTCCCCTCTGTGCCATTAGTAATGGTTGATTCTACATTAGAAGGTGATCAGGGAGTCTCAGGAGGTGCTCTAATTTCTCCACAGTGCAAAGACGTGTCTGGCTCTGTTTCAACCAGAGCACCGAGACAGCAAAACCATTTGTAGCATATTTTTTCAATATATAGGGGGATCAGATTATGTATATATATTTTAATTATTGATTCCATTTTGGTTACTGGACTCCTTAAGGTCTAGTTAAGGTTTTTGTCCTCCACAGTTCGAATTTACCATCTTTTCATTCTGTAATTAAAAAGTGACAAATCTGTCTTTCCATTCTATTTCGACCTTGGGCTTTTTTCCTTCCCTGCTTTCCTTCTAACACTTAATCAACATCTCTCTTTCTTTTCTTACCTCACAGAAAACCATGGTTACTTTGTATAGCCTACCCTGTAGAGAGCGAAGAGAGCGAATTGTGCATAGAGACGTAAGCCAACGATGAAATGTGCACATCAAAAAAAAAACAAAAAAAAAAAAAAAAGAATCACCACAGCTGAAAAATGCATGACCAAACAGAATAAATTCAGCAATGAATGAATAAGTTATTGCATGAGTGCTCTTGGGAGGTCAAAGAGGCAGGGAGAGGAGCTTCATCAAGGAATGACATAGAGAGAATGAGGAAGAGAGAGTGTGTGTGAGAAAGAGAGAGAATATGGCTTGAAAAACAGGAGGCAAGGTCTTTTCTTCAGTATCTTTTGTTCAAATGAAAAATCTCTTAAAATGTCTTTAGCCTCTCTATTGTGAAAGGTCATTTTCTCAGTGGTTTTGAGTGAGCAAGAGGGAGGGACGGAGGGAGGGAGGGTTGGAGTCCTTATCCTAACTCAATACTGCACATTGGCATGAAGCGAGAGGACTAGACAGTCTGGGATACAGTATGTCAAAATCTTATTTTTGTGTTATGAAGGCTAGAGGAAGATGGAGGGATGCATGGTGGATAAATGGATAGCAGAAAAGAGATAGGCAGCTGAATAGAGTGATGTATTTGGGACATGTTGATGGATAGATGCAGTGAAGTGCCACCTCAGTCACCCGCACACACACACGTATGTCTTCTTCTATCTCCCCCTGTTTATATATGATAACACTAGTACTACTGGTCTATCGTCCTTGTGTTGGATTCGTGACAGTATTTCCATTTTTCTTCCACATTCTCTAATCCTTTGCCTCTCTTTCTTTTTTCCCTTATTCTCTCCATTCTTCTCCATCTCATCCTCATCTCACACCTTGCATGTCACGGTCGTCCACACACACACACACACACACACACACACACACACACACACACACACACACACACACACACACACACACACACAAGCGCTACACATTCCAATTTACCCAATTTATGCACCCACAGTGTATTTGTTATGCATGCACATTACTCAATGAAATTATCCTAACACAGTAATAAAACACTGAAGTTTCAGCACCACAAAAGCACACAAAAGTCATCAGTCACATTGTGCCATATATGCAAATATTAGCAGCTTTTGCATTTATTCACATCCGAGCTGTAGTAGATCAAAGTTCTGCATTCATTTACAGCAGCATAAGCAGTAGCAATCTGGAAAGGCAACACAAACACAGAGAAGACACAAATGAAAAGAATGAATAGGCATAAAGAAATTGCTAAAATCATATATACTTTATATATAATATAAATAGAATTGACCCTTCTTAGAATTATGGTTAACGTCATGTTTATGCTTTATTTTTTTTGTAATGTTTCGGGTTGGCTTCATCAACAGGTCTTCTGCTGTGTTCACACACAGTGATACAGATGTTTTCTCTGTACTACAAAGTCATCAGCAGGCTTTCCTACTTCTGGTTGTCATAGTAATAACTTTTATCAGTGAGTGCTGCTAAAATTCCCAATCAGTTTATCTTGCTAGCAAAACGAAACATTCTGAAGGGAGATTTGGTGTCAGCGGACTATATGTTTGAATGTAGTATTAACGATACTAATAAGTTATATACTGTAACATCTGGACATGGAGGGAAATCTAAAATAAATTAAAAAAAAAAATTCAAAACTATGGCTATAGAATTTATATCTAGCAAGTATTAAGACAAATTCTAGTCCAGGCATCAACATCTGGCAGACCACAGTCCAGATGTGGACCAAGTACAGTATTTCAAGACCTTAAATCCCCAACTGTCTATTTTGCATTCAAGCACATGCTTAATCGCTGATATACAGTAGTGAAGTGAAGACATGAGCTTGTTCAAACTCAAACTCAACATGTCTTCGCTGTTCAAACTGAAATTCCAACTGAGCACAGAAATTGCCTACCATATAGCCTACATTGTCTCTGTGAATCTCAGTCTTCATTTAAGGGATCTGCTACTTTCCTTATGAATTGTTTTATGATTCAAGATTTAAGATTTTATTTGTCACATACACAGTGATATACAACGTAAAACCTGGAAAACCCCTCCTTAGATTTATACATATAGATAACTAAATTAAAACTATGCAAAGAATAAGAAATGACAAAAAATAATTCCTTAATTGATCTATTTGTGATTACATTTTTTTTACATCAAGTTCAGTTCAGTTCAGTTCATTTGGCTTGCAGATTCAATTCTCAGCAAAGTTACTTTTTCCATAAATTAGAACGTTAACTATGGCTTCACCACAGTAGTGTATGCTGATAGTGAATGAGGAATTACCCACTTTATCTATTCTTTAGGGGTAATTGGTATTTAGGAGGTTGAGGAACCTTACTACATTCCTATGTGCCAACAGTACAGTGTGGGAACATTAAAACTCAGTTAAATTCTCAAAATTGGATTAAAACTAGTTTAGATTACTTTCACTAACTTCCACTAGCATGGCCAGATTTTAAGCTTTCCGTCTGCTTACCAGGCCTTTGATAACCAATTTTATATCATCATTCCTATTATTATTATTATGCCATGCAACGATTTACATTTCTATCAGATTACAGTGTCAGAGCTCAGCTCCACTTACCATTCATGTAAACTAAAAGTGAAGGAGTTTGGCTTTTCTAATTTATCTGCATGCTGCTATGGGCTGAAGGTGTTGAAAACATCCAAATTGACTGACAGAACACATCCATAACTTATTGAGTTTATGAAGTTAGTGAAAACAGACCACAGACCTTTTCACCATCGTTCTCTTCCTCATGTATACTGTAGTAGTCAGACCCTTTACACACTGTATTTTTGGAGCAGAACTAAAACATTCATGGTGTTGCCATGAAGAATAAATGTCTATCTATAATGCAGTCCGCTTTCTGTGTAATCGCTAATGCAAAATTAGCTTCCAGAATTCACTGTTATGTTTTCACCTTGTGTTCTTCCTGTATGCAAATGCATGCAGAAGAAAGAGTCTAAAAGCAAATTTATTATTGGTGGTATCATTATCCCAGGAATGCATTATCTTAGGAACACACACCCACAATGAAGAGTGGCCGACGGCTAAGGTCCAGGGTCAGTACTAAATCATCCATCATACTAAATGCTATTTAGACCACACACACACACACACACACACACACACACACACACACACACACACACACACACTCACACACACACACACACACACTCACACACACACACACACACACACACAAACTGAAACTCAAGCAAAAAAATTTTATACATAAACACACGTGTACATTAGTATACTATTTATTCAATAGATTACCATATTAACTCTATGCAGAATATTAGATGAGTAGAATAAATATTTTCTCCACTCCTCTTTCCTCTTATTGATAGGGAGACCAAAAGAGAAAAATTCCCTTGATAAAGATACTGGTTAATTATTTCTGTTAACACCTGGTCCATGCAGTCTCTAGCTAATGGCTCACCAACAGCCAGACCATAATAAACAATCTCTCTCTCTCTCTCTTTCTTTCTCTCTCTCTCTCTCTCTCTCTCTCACACTCACACACACACACACACACACACACACACACACACACACACACACACACACACACACACACACACACACAAACACACACCTGCCACAATGAACAAATTTGTGTTAAATTATTCACCAGAAATCACCTAACGTGGTAATTACAGGTGAAATCATGCTCACGGATGTGCAGAGTAGGGCAGAGCTCTGTAAGCATGAAATATGTATGTTCCTATATGTGTGTTTAACAAGCCTGACCTAGATCATATACTGTATGTATTTACATTACTGCATGATATCTGGCTTCACATTATTGTCTTTACTGTCTGATATCTTTCCACTGAGAAATATGGAAGGGGGGCACGGTGGCTTAGTCTTTAGCACGTTTGCCTCACACCTCCAGGGTTGGGGGTTCGATTCCCGCCTCCGCCTTGTGTGTGTGGAGTTTGCATGTTCTCCCCGTGCCTCGGGGGTTTCCTCCGGGTACTCCGGTTTCCTCCCCCGGTCCAAAGACATGCATGGTAGGTTGATTGGCATCTCTGGAAAATTGTCCGTAGTGTGTGATTGTGTGAGTGAATGAGAGTGTGTGTGTGCTCTGCGATGGGTTGGCACTCCGTCCAGGGTGTATCCTGCCTTGATGCCTGAGGCACAGGCTCCCCGTGACCCGAGAAGTTCGGATAAGCGGTAGAAAATGAATGAATGAATGAATGAGAAATATGGACAAATGTAGATAAAGGTTATGCTATATGCACTCGCTGTCCTGTGTATGAGGAACTTCTGTACAACTCAATTTCGCATGCAACGATTCAATCACTAGTCCACTTACGGGTCACATCAAACATCAAGATGCCAAGAAAAAAGGTGATTACAGTGAGTTGGCAAGATTTTTTTCATAGAACAGTGTGGAAAGAAACAACCTCTGCATCCTTTGGAAATGCCATGTCGATGAGAGAGGTCAGAGGAGAATAGCCAGACTTTTTTGAGCTGACAGCAAAGCTACAGTTACTCAAAGAACTACAAGTATGATTAGTAGAAAAGCATCTGCAGAAACAAGTATTGTTGAACCTTGAGGCTGATGGGCTACAACAGCAGAAGATCACATCATGTTCCACTCTTCTCAGCCAAGCTTTTGTGGCTACAGTGAGTGAAAAAAGTTTTTGAAATAAAATCACCTTTTTTTCTTTTTTCCAGATTTCAACCAATTACTTGCCTGTTATTTGTCATTTCTCTGTTCTTTAGCTGCTGTGACAGTTTTCCTTGTGCATCACTGCTACTGGGAAAACGAACAGCTTTTCTTTGTTTTTTATGATTAATTTTTTTATTTGTTTGCCCTGGTTTTTAGTCATATACTGCTGCAAATACACAACTGCACAGCCTCTATTTGTCTAGCTCTGCTATATTTTAGGAGCCATCCAATTATCGTTCGTCCAACATTGATCAGTTGGCCTGTCTAGTTAGTGTGCACTGTACTGTAAATTGCCCTGTGTTTTTATTGTACATTTTGTTTTAACCATTACAAGAAAATCCTAATAAGCAGAGAGGCTTTTACCATAATAACTGCACGGCATGTCCATGGTCAAGATAGCATTTTTTTTATGATGTGATCCATCTAACTGTAAGAAACCAGCCTAGCAAAAAGCATGATGAAACTGTTACTAAGAAGAGACCACAGGCAATTTACATGGCTAAGAGTTTAGAGGATAATTCGCCAGATACTGTACCTCTGAGTTCGGGGACCGCCCTCCACGGTGTGTACACAGAGTTTGCATATTTTCCCTGTGTTTCAGGGGCTTCTTCTGTAGGTACTTTAGTTTCCTCCACCAGTCCAAAGAGATTGTGTTGTATGCAAACTATTGTAGTGTGTATGAATGTGAGATTGTGCCCTCTGATGTGTAGGCACCCTGTCCACCTGGGATAGTCTCCAAGCTGTCTGTGACCCTTGGATGATTGGATGGATGGCTAGTTATAACGTTAGTGGTATCTCAGTATAACATCAGTGTTAAACCATGGCACGGGAGTATCCGTACAGCAAGGAAAGATAGCAACCAAATGAAGAGATTTTATTTCAGTGCTAAGTAAAGAGGTTGGTCTTCAATCTTTGTTTGAAGATAGACAGCAGCTCAGCTGTACAGAGAGCCAGGGGAAGTTCATTCCACCAGCTGGGTGCCAAGACAGGAAGGGTATTGATGCATGTCTTCCTTGTACCTAGAGGGATGTGGTTCCAGCTGAGCTGTGCTTCTTCTGTAGATATTTGACATCCAGCACTCTTGATTTGCATAGGATCAAACAACAAAGCTCATACTCTATATATACAGTTCAGAGTTCACATAGATAAAGGCAGCAGGAAGCAAAAGTAGCTGCTAACAGAGGGAAATATGCATCTTTCACATCCTTTCAGTTTCAGTGATTTGGCTAATCTACTAAGTGAAAAAACAAAGGTTTAAAAATGCTCTGGACATTTGCACTCATCTCACACGGTCATATTATGTGGTTCTGTGTACCATACTGTTGTATTGTGTATCATGTCATAGTTTAGAAGGGAAAAAAATCGAATGTAAACAGATTACGGTGGATATAATGAGTCAACAAACTTGTTAAAGTTGCAGGTTTTGTGAAGAAAAAAAATAATCAAAAAATATAAATAATAAATGTTTTTTTTTTTCACCTTTAATGTGATATACAGTAGCAACCAAAAATTCCTAAAAAAGTATGAAACATATGAAAGTTTTTCCTAAGTATACACCTCCTTTTACAGTATAATCGGGCATGTGTCTGTGCTCCGAATGAACCAATCACATTTAAACTCATGTTCACAATTAACCCAGAATAAAGATCAGCTGTTTCTTCTTGGTTTTATCGACTGCTAAAACCAAGGTCTGCAAATCATGGAGAGATTCTCGCTGATGAAAGAATTTACAAAATATTAGATGTACCAGAGAACACCGTAAAGGCCATAAGTAACAAGTGAAAAATGAAGAGCACCACAGTGACATTACCAAGAACGGAACATGTTGTAAAATTAACAAAAGGGCAAGGCAAACACTTACTAGGCATGCTGCATTTGAAATCATGTTTCATGTGTTTACTAATGAGATAGGGCAGCTAGCTGGAAGCCCTTTTTTTATGAAAATAAACAAGGCAATTACAATCAACCCAAACCATTTGGCAAAATGTGTTATGTATTAAGAGAGCAAGCTAAAGCTTTTAGTGCATGGTTCTAAATAAAAATACACAGCTTAACCCCATGGTGAAACATGGTGGTGGCAGCGCTGCTTGGATCATGGATAGCTTTTATTACCGTTAGATTGTGTTAGAATACATGCAGGCCTCTGATAGACTAAAAATTTCATTTTCTTGAGAAGATGATTGATCAGTGGAGCATTTTGGAATGGTCCAGTAAGAATATATATCTAAAACCTACTGAAAGTGCAGGGCTAACTGCTCAGGTGTGTAAATGTATATAAGAAATGAGTTTAAAGGTGTCTCCAATTTTTTTGTTGGGAAATGCTTATAAAGAAAGAGCGAGCACTAATGAGAAAATAAAAAGCCAAAATTTTTGCTCACTGTGCTGATTTAATTTAGTAAGCAATTCAGCTCGGAGGGACACTCGAATTGATCACCTGAGGCGGCAAAGTCATCAGTTGCTGCCCGAGTGTTTTGTTGAAGCAGCATGCATTTTTAATTGTTTGAATAGTTCCGCAACGACAGAATGAGTCAGTGATATATTACACCCTCGACGAGAGGAAAATGGTGACGGAGACAAGAGTAAGCAGAGAGAGAGAGAGAGAGAGAGAGAGAGAGAGAGAGAGAGAGAGAGAGAGAGAGAGAGAGATAGCGTAGCAGAGATCTTTTTGTGCCACCTAGTCTAGTTTATCTGGAGATGATGTTATGGTTGCTTTGACTCAAGAGATTGCCAGGTGTCTGAGTGCAGAACCGGGCATTACGCTGTGAGCTTTGAATTAGCAAAGGTCAGCATTGGTAAAGCCCTGTGGGGTTTCAGCAGGTTGTTTTTTCTTGTTGTTTTTTCTTCATTCTTTCCCCTTCTGTTCTCAGAGATTCTTCACACGTCTCACTTCACTTTAACGATTAGGACAAAAAATGGATGTGGTGGATGTTATCATTCAGAGAACATTTACATTTCTATTAGATTTACATTACATTATAATGAGGATTTGCATTAGAGGTACATTGTCCAGCACGAAATTGATGACCTCGACACATTTCTAGAGATTTCGTGACCACCCACAAATTAAGACATTGTGTGATCCAGGACGCAATAGTTTAAGCTGTAATTGTGTCAGATTTAATGCTTTCTCTAAAGGCACCTGTGCAGGATTTTAAAGTCTAGAACTGTCATTTTTACTGAGCTCCACATTTTTGTACAATGTTCTCCATTGAATGTCTATTATAAGCACATTTCTCTGTCTCTTTTTTCTCATTCTTTCTTTTCACTTTCTCACCCTGTCCCTGTTTCATTCCCCTCCTCCTGTCCTCTTCCACTCATGAAGAGGTTTGGTGTATAATATTCTAATACGCCGCATTTTCCTATAAAACCAGGACACGGTTTCTTGAGCGCTCATGAAACACATTCTCTTCCTTCCTTCAAAAAATGTTTTGTTTTTTTTCCCTCCTACTTTTTATTCATTTTTTTCCCCACTGGATTTTTTCCTCAGGTTGTTTTTTTTTTTTCAGTTTCACTGCTGTATTTTTTTTTTTTGCCACCCTTCTTTTCTTCCTCACATTCTTTTTTACAATGTACAACCTGTTTCTTAGTCTGTTTTTTCACAGACTTTATACCTAAGCATGTGTGTTTGCTGTGTGTGATGGTGGGGAGTGGGGGATTTGAGGGTTTAGTAGACACCAAATGTCACCCCAAGGGGATAGGAATTTGTGATGGTTATTCTGTTTAAAAGAGCCAAAATGTTTCTGTTTAGTTACTGAAAATTATGCATTAAAAATTATGTCAGTGGAAGAATAATAAGTGTGTAGTAGTAGTAGTAGTAGTAGTAATTGTGTGTGTGTGTGTGTGTGTGTGTGTGTGTGTGTGTGTGTGTGTGTGTGTGTGTGTGTGTGTGTGTGTGTGTGTGTGTGTGTGTGTGTGTGTGTGTGTTTGTAAACAACTCGGGATGTCACAACTCACTGCTTTCTCCTCGTCTGTTCCCTGGTTCTCTCCTATCCTGAACATTTATTAGAGGGAAATTTTCTCTTCCCTTCTCATAGCATCTCTCGCTCTGCTTCCTTCAATATATTTATCCTCTTAGCCCCCTACTTTTGTCTCTCTCTCTCGCTTTCTACCCCATCCTACCAGCTAACCCCAGTAAGCCAGTGCTTCTCCTTTATTTCTGCTTCACTCTCTTTCAATCTCTCTGTCTATTAGAGGTGTGGATCTTCAGCTCAGCACTGATTCAATGACAACTTCAATTTACTGCTTGGCAGTTTGATTCAAAAGTCATTTGATCTAGTTTAGAATGATTCAGCTCTGTTCGATATGTTAATCACTGACGCAATTCAGGAGTAACGCTTAAATCAACATATCAGTCTGTAAAAATGTATTCTATCACTGCAGAAATTACTCAGCTGCAGGTATTACAAAGACATCAGACACACTAAAATCATCTATCTATCTATCTATCTATCTATCTATCTATCTATCTATCTATCTATCTATCTATCTATCTATCTATCTATCTATCTGTCTATCTGTCTGTCTGTCTGTCTGTCTGTCTGTCTGTTGGTCCGTCTATCCATCCATCCATTCATCCATCCATCCATCCATCCATCCATCCATCCATCCATCCATCTATCCATCCATTCACCCATCCATCCATCCATCCATCCATCCATCCATCCATCCATCCATCCATCCATCCAACCATTCATCACAGCTCTCTGTCTCATCTCTTTGCTCCAAAATTTATTCACCTTTATTCAGTAATAAAATTACTAAGTTATAGTCTCACCTTTTCCAGCTCTCATTCCATTTGTTCCACTTCTCATTCTCTTTCTCCTGTTTTATATCCCTCTTTCTCAGCTATTCATTTCATCTCTCTCGTTCTCTCTCTCTCTCTCTCTCTCTCTCTCTCTCTCTCTCTCTCTCTCTCTCTCTCTCTCTCTCTCTCTCTCTCTCTCTCTCTCTCTCTCTCTCTCTCTCTCTCTCCATGTATCACACTAAAAGACACTCTATTCCCTGCAGTCACGCATTTCCAGTGACACACTTCCGTGCTGATTCAGCAAACCTTTTTAAAGACCTGTCCTGCATTTCCACCATTTTCACATCTTAATCAGATTAGCGTTTCCAAATACACAGCGAAAACCGAAAAAATAATAACCTTACATTGTTTTACTTATGAGTATTAAGCTTTTACTATCCCAAGCTAAAGCTTTCAGCATTTTCATACACAAATACACAGATACTATATACTTAACAGTTCCATACTGTACATGCTTTCATTGCTTCTAGCTGTTCAGTCTGAGTGTGCATGTGAAAATAACATTTCATTAGGATTCACATTAGCAATATATAGCTTGTTAAGATGCAAATGTTAGTGATAAGATTAGCCCTTCTCACACCACTGTTTCACACCTGCAATATTTTACTCCTTTTTAAAGCTCTTCTCATTAGACATTTTCACACTGAGCTAATCTCTGGGTTATTGTTGTTCCAAACCCTGCTTTTAACCGCAGATAAATGAACATTTCACTGGTAAATTAGCACTGAATTTTACCCCGGGTTATGAAACCCTGCTCTGAAGAAAGGGTAACAGTGCTATTTAACGTTATCCTTATTTAACATTGCAGGGCTAAAGTGTGAAACAATGTGGTGTTAGATTGTTATAGCTAGATGCCTAGCAACAGACATCCAATCATAAACTGAATAGCGCATGACTCATATAACATACCTTGTACCGTCACATTAGTTGTAAATTTTGAGGGAAAAGTAAAAAAAATAATAATGTGAAGTGGAAATGGAAAACACATCAATTGGAGCAAAGAGGAGACAGGTTTATTTTTCCAGTTACGGTTGGATGGCACAGTCAGAAATAACCAAGTATTTAAAGAACTAACTGAGAATTGGATGTCATTTGGGCTACAGTCAGATTGAGCTTAAGGTCAGTGATGCGAAAGCACGAAACAAGCCATTATTTAAAGCTGCTGTGCACTGTGATTATCCACTCATGGTTGTTGACACCACAAACGTGAAAGTAAGAAGGTTAACCAAATGTCAGATTATGATTAACCTGGTAAAGTATAAGCAGTATGAGACATGAAATAAGATTCACAGAAATCAGGATTCTCTTCAACCCAGAAATGCTATTTCAAATGTGAACAGTACTTGTGTCTTTTTTTTTTATCCTGAAAACATCACCTGGATTCAGGTTTGTGATCACCAGCTTCGGCTCATTTGCAGTAGAAATTGAGATATTTTGGATTTAAGGATTAAATTTAGACACCACCACCTCTAGGACTGATTCAGTCCAATTCAAATGTATTTGTATAGCACTTTTAACAACGGACATTGCCTCAAAGAAGCTTTACAGAACATAAGAAACATAATACAAAAATATGCAATATTATACAAAGATTAATAAAATACAAAAAATAATATTAGACTTATATTTAAATGTGTTTGTATTTATCCCCTAATGATCAAGCCTGAGGCAACTGTGGCAAGGAAAAACTCCTTTAGATGGTAGAGGAAGAAACCTTGAGAGGAAACAGACTAAAAAGGGAACCTCATCCTTATTTGGGTGACGCTGTAGTCTGTGATTATAAATATACAGTTGACAGTTGTGTATTGATGAGGAGGATGTTGCCCTCATGTAGTTGGCATCATGTAGTCGGCATCTCCTCATAGAATACTTCATGAAGCAGAGTCCAACTGGAGCTGGTACATCTCTAGATGCCTAAGGATCCTCACAGGGTTGGCCTCATCTCAGTGAAGGTCCAAAAGCGCCATTACATGGAACACAACTGGAGCTGGTACAATCTCTGTATGCCTCGGGATGGATAGAAAAAGAGAAGCAAATTAAATTAGGAAAGAAATTATTGATAATAACAATAATAATAATAATTAATACTGCACACGTGATAGCCTAGTGGTTCAGTGGCTGTTAATCGGAAGGTTGTGAGTTTGATTCCAGGTCCACCAAGCTGAAACATTTGGGTCCCTGACCAAGGCTCTTAACGCTCAATTGTTCAGTTGTATGAAGAAAAAAAAAAGAATAAGGGCTTCTACCAAATGCTGGAAATGTAAGTCCTACATTTCACAAATAATACTTTAACTTTCCTCACATTGTAAGAGGACACGGGACACAGTGTACACATCACTGAGAGCAGATTGTGTCTTGTGTATAATTTGGTGCTTGTTGAGTTTTACTACATGCTCTTGACAGCAGATCACTAAACTCCACATAGCACTGAGGGACACTGAGCTTATCAGAATGAAGCATACACTTACTGACCATAATCAGAGTCGAGTTACACACATAGTGAGGATTTTAATTCCCAAAATGTGCTCACTTGTAAACAGACCTCACCCATAACTATGGATGTGAGCACTGTTTGAACAGCTGCACATCTAGAGTCTGCTCCAGTCTGCGGTTTGGCTCTCAGTTATGTGCAGTTCTCACCTTGAAATTCTTTGTGCAATATTAACTCAAGCAAGTCCAGTGCTGATGTCTGACAGCTTGATGTATGTACAATATATCAGCCTGAAAATCATGGGCATTTTCTGCTTTAACCCTTTTCACCAGTGCTTTGACCTCTCATTCCACTTACAAAATGGAAATCGACTTAACAGACATTTTCAATCGATATAAACAAATCATTTTATCACTGCAAGTCTAAAATAAATCAGGACACGGTTGCAGATATTGGTCGAAGATAACGCCTTAGATGTATTATGAACAAGGACTTGGAGCATCTCAGAGAGCTGAAATGGGTTTGATGTCACCATTCACTTCAAAAATAGAACCTTTTTTATTTCTATGTATATTTTTTTAAAAACTACAAATTCTTGAAGCTCTGAATGTCTACTTTCATATGAGGCACTTATCCTCTACTCTGGAATGACATGACAAAGAAGTTCAATGCTGAAATTGGACACAACAAAACTGGTACAAATTCCATTTTTTTGGCCATTAGGAAAAAGACTTCAAATCCACCCAAAAAACATATTTTAAAAACATGCAAAATAGACTAATAATCAATGTATTGCATATTTCTAATTTTTTAACTTTGAAATATTTGAGTCATTGCTTATCTCAAGTGCCTTTTTTTTTCAATAAAAGTATGAATAGTTACAGTACCATAATGTGAGTTGTAGGCGTAGCAGATGAGTGCTCTTTTAGCTCGATCTTTAAACTTTATTCTGCTCAGAGGAGCTCGCTGAATGACCAACACCATGGACATTACTTTATTTATTCGCCAACTCAAATTAAAAGTGTGATAAAATACATCAAGTGCATGCTTTTATAACCTTAATGTAATGTCTCATCGCTATGTTAAATAGTGCGCACAATTTATTGACGGTGCCTGAGATAAACACAGTAGTTTTCATCATGCCTTTGCATCATGCTGGCCGCTGCGGTTCATCTTGAAAAAGAATAGAATGTGATGGATTCAGTGCTCTTATAATCTGCTGAATAGTGAGGGTCAAAGTCATTTCACTACATTAAGACAACTCTGAAGTAATTATATCATCATTACGACAAATTCTTGAAGCAATGTTTTGGAAATATAGCCTACTGATCTCCTACTAATGTTTATTTCAATGCTTGCTACTTATTTGTATATAGGATTTATCAGATTAGATGTTGTTTTTAAATGATTTAAATGGTCTTGTGTTTTTATGTGGCGTCGTATTACCATGAGAAAAAAAAAACGTCTTCTTCGGTATATATTTTTACTCAGCTGTTTTTAATGCACTGAAAAGCTTAATGACAAGTACTTGTTTAAATACTGTGGTCTAGATATCATTGAAATCCCCCTTCCTGCTCCGTCACTCAAGAAAAATCTCAACACTGGAGGTGTGAAGTACACACAGGCGATTTACATGATCCACTCAGAAAATCAAGTTAAGAACCAGCACACTTTAATCTACCACCGTGAACAGCTCATTGTTCTTTTCCCCCCTGTGGGAACAATTTTAAAGGTTGTATTTCTAGCCCTAGGACAGATGTTTTCTCCTCGGGAAATGTTCAGGAAATGCAGAACCTCTTTCCTTAGGGATCCAGGATCATTAACCATCTAAAGTGATGATCGCTACTAGGACTGATGTGGTCTAGTGTGCTGTACAGCCACAGAAGGATACGAATCCCTCAAATAGTGGATTCTAAACAGTTCTTTGGGGAACAAACAAAGAATATTGCTTTCTGAACAGGACTATCACCCTTCAGGAAGCCTTTTTCAAGAGTGCATTGAAAATCAGTGTGCTGTATGGTCTGTTATTGTATGTTGAACGTTCAAAATAGAATGTTCATGAATGCGTTCTCTATAAAATATTTCAGAGAAGGTTTTCTGGCTAGATATTTGCAGTGATTTCTAGCTTGACTCATATATTTATCTTCAGACCAATCCTTGATATAAAAAAGGCTTCTAATGGCACCCTAAATGTTTTTTTTTTTAGTTGCTTCTCTTTGTGGCCCTTGTAGAGAAGTAGTCAAGAACCTTTTATTGTTATTTCAACAATATATAGCTGGCGCAGTGCACAGTGAAATGAGGCAATTTTCTCCAGAAGCATGGTGCTATATAAAACAAAACAGAGCTAAGGACTTAAAGTAGCTTAGTCCTAGCCACATAAAGTGCAACGTGTGCAACCTAGTGCAAACAGCGTGAGACAAAAGACAGTCAATACATATCACTACAAGACAATACACAAAATAGCGACGACCAGTGTACATACTTATGTATATGTAAAGATATGTAAACATATCTACACTTATGTAATAGCAGCAGTTATATGAGGTATTGTACTGAGTAAAAACAGCAACTGACTGAATGGGCAAAACAGCATGTAAATGATTTGATATAGGTGGTGCAGTAGACATGGATGTATATTGAATGATATTTGATACAGATCAGTTACACAGTCTGGTCGTGATGGCTCGAATGCTTCTGTACCTTTTTTCCAGACGGTAGGAGGCAGAAGAGTATGTGAGGGGTGTGTGGGGTCGTCCACAATGCTGTTGGCTTTGCGGATGCAGCGTGTGGTGTAAATATCCATTATAGATTGAAGAAAGACTCTAATGATCTTCACAGCTGTCCTCACTATCCGCTGCAGGGTCTTGCGATCCTAGACGGTGTAGTTCCCAAACCAGACAAAGATGCTGTGCATCCCTATGACAAATGGTATCTTTTTCAGAAAACATTCCAGTAGCTCTGCACTTGTGCAACAGTCAGATGAATTTCGAAGTTTGAATCCCAGCAATGCCACTGCCAGCCGTGCCGATCCCAGCGAGAACGATTAGCACTGCTCTCATAGTGGAGGGAGGCATTACTTTCTCCTGTGTAGATGTTGCATAAGCATGTGGTGACAGATGCACATGTCTTGAGGACACATCTGATAAGTACTCAAAGAACGCTTCAGAAACCCTTTTTTCTAAGTGCATATTGAAAATTGTTGTGTTGTAGAAAAGCCTTTACTTTATGGAAATCTTGAATGTTGTCTGTAGAAGGCTACAAAAGAGAGTACTCATTCAAATTCAGATTCCAAGTGTATCTGTCACATACACAACCAAACACATGTTCTTCAGTGACTTTGCGCTGTTCGTGTAGTTTTACCTAGCACAAGTGAAGGGAAGAAAAAAGAAAGAAGAGTCATTCATTACTAGCAATTAAAAAGGGTTCTTCAAAAAAACATTAAAAAAATACAGTAAGAAATATTTTCTTAAAAAGTGTCCTATTAGGTCATGTGGTAAAAAGGATAACCAAATTCAGCACAGGTGTTTAATTAGAGTTCATAAAAATAAAAAAAAAATTAAATAATGATAACACATGTGATGACACAGGAAGTTGCTATAGCATTCTTCGAGATAATGATTATTTAATTGCAACTGTAGCTGCAACTGCTGGCAAAATAATAATAATTCATTCATTCATTCATTCATTC